>NW_026867923.1:0-89742 GCF_020745735.1 Hemiscyllium ocellatum
GGCAAAGAGTTTCTCGAACAGTGCTTCTCATTCAGTATCCCTGCTGCTGTTTGTCACGACCCCAGGATCCGGGCTCTATTCACTGAAGATAATTCAACCATTTTGTTTTGAAACTCTTCTATGACACCCCGTGCGGCCAGTGACAAGCATTGCCCTCCTCACCATAGGATACAGAGAACAGGAGAAGACCACGCAGATCTCCACAAGTGTATCAACTCGCTGTGCACATTGGGCAGTATATCACTGTGAAATATTTCTGTCCAAGCTTTTTTCGGAAGCAGATGAGAAGGCGAGGTGCAGAAAACAGAGCGCAGTGTATAAGGGAAAGCTGCTAAAGACGACATTGAGTGAATAGGAGAGAGTGGTTATGGTCCCAACACGCACCCGTTGTGCCAGGGTTACACTTGGGGTCACTCTTCCTTCACTCGCAACACCCCACCCCACCTCCCATAGTGCCAAGTCGCTTTCGCCTGCAACCGCCGAAATGCAAACACCTGCCCATTTACCTGCTCCCTCCTGAATATCCAAGGCTCAAACATACCTGCCAGGTGAAGCAGCACTTTTGCCACAAAACCTATGTCCACTGCATTCGCTGCTCACAGTGTCGTTTTCCCAATGTAGCATGAAGCATAAACTGGGTGACTGCTTCGCAGAACATCCCGGTTCTGCCGCAGGAAAAAGGCCCTGACCTGGCGGTTGTCTGCCACTTTAACACATCACCCTGTTCCCTGACCAACATCTCTGTTCTCAGGCTTGCAGCAGTGTTCTAGCTCCAGATGAAAGAACAACAACTCATTTTCCACTTGGAGACCTTACAGCCCTCCGGTCTTCAATATCGAGTTCCAGAACTTTAGGGCCTGAACTCCCCATGTCCTTGACCCCTACCACACAAACGACTCTTGTTATCACCTCGTATGCTATGACAACATTACGTATTGTTAGCCACTAACAGTCTCCATGAGCAGCTATTCGCCCTCTCACGCGGATCGTTATTCACTCCCTACGTCCTTCCTATTGTTCTCTCTCTCTGAGCTGGCGGCAAACACAGCAATGTACATTGGAGACTCTGAGCCAGCTGAAAGTTGCTCAGTGTGAAGTACATTCCACATTGCTCCAAGAATTGCAAGCAGCAAAGCGTTTCCAGAACTTCTGCTTGTCTTCTGTCCCCGGGGCGATGATGTTTGTCTCATCCCCAGGAACTGGACTATCTCCACTGCTCGATAATTAAACCAATTTATTTCTACTTGCACGTTGTTCTGGGGTGGGGTGGGGGGGGGCGGGGTGTAGGGTTGGGGGGGGCGGGTAGAGTTCTCTCTCTCTCTCTCTCTCACTCTCTGAAACCCTTGGGGTGAGAGGTGTCAGTTGCATTAATGCGGGGAACATGAACAACTTTGATTGTGAACTTTCTCCAAAGGTCTGTTATCTGAGAGATGGAAAGATGCTGTGCTGGAAGGACAGAAAGAAATGGACACCGAGGACTCTTCGCCCAGGTAAATTCACATTGTTGTGCAGCCTTCTTGGTGTTCAGAAATCGTCTTCACGCAGCAATCTTACGGAAAGTCTATAGCAAAGTGGGCATCGCTTTCTTTGTTGCTACCGCGCAGCAGTTAACATCTGAGCCCCCAAGTGTCCCAGATGAAGAGAATCCGAGTGAAACCTTCACTCACTGAGAGTCCTCCCACGGCCCTGAGCTGAGGGACTGCAGGCAGTCCAACACGGAAGGGACGGGTAAAAATGAACCAGTTTTGCTCCCTCAGCCTCTCTGTCCCAGAGACAGGCAGTGGGACGCCATAAACACGTAGCACCATTCTCGCGTAGACACAAGCCGTTCAACCCATCGAATCCACGCCGATTGCCTGTCTCTCTCTCTCTGAGGTTATTCACAATCGGTGGGATCCGTCCTAATCGTGGGGGAACTGTGTCTGAGTCGTGATGAGGTTTTTGACATGCTTGTCATTCAGTCTGAACCAGGGTAGCGAATTACTGCAGGGAATGGACGAAACCGCAAGACATTTGTTTCAACTTGACCAGCTGATTGGCATCGCAGAGAACTGGTTTTGCGATCCAGTTCAGAATAAAAACCGCCGAACAACAGAATGCCACTGAGACCTCTAAAACCACGCACCTTGCGTGGAGTGGATTTGGCGAGTGCATCGATATGCTTCACGCCATTCGGGTATGCAGCTGGCAGAAGAGAGCACCGATCCAAAGGAAATCAGCTCGAGGTGACATTGAATAATAGCAGAGGATGGTTTCGATCCATCGACCTCTGGGTTATGGGCCCAGCACGCTCCCGCTGCGCCACTCTGCTGCCACGCTCTGAGCCCTGTCCACAGAGCGATTCAGCTTTTCATCTGGCACGCGGCTCGCACGTTCGAGACTGATGTCAAAGACCTCCGCTGCTGTCGTGTGATATGCTGTTTCGCAGACGTACGGAGGCTGTGTAAATAGAAACGTTTTTACTAAATTCCCACATTCTGTTGGTCGAACTGTGATTTCACACTGAATGTCAAATCACATGTGTCGCAGCGCAGACGGAGGCCATGCGGCCCACCTTCGCTCTGCTGGTTCTATACTTCAGTCAACGTGTGTCTATTCGTTTCATTCTCTCGCATTCTCAGCGTAAATCTGCACATCTGAACGTGACCACGAATTCCCTTTTGTGTTCATTGAATCTTCCTCTTTGTCAATGTCCGACAGGGACTTACTGACACTAACCACTCCCTGTACGAAACGTTCTTCCTCCTGTCATTTTTACTTGTTTTCCTGGTGACCTTAAAATTCTGCCGAATCGTTGTGGACCTTTCAGGTGTGGGAACATTTTCACAACATTATTTCCTGTTTCTAGGTCCCTCATGACTTGGAAAACTTCGGTTCTCCGAGGAGAGCTGTCCCAATTTTCCAATCTACCTTCATTGCTGACATTCCCCAAACACCGCACAGCTCACGTCAACCTGTTCGACACGACATCCAACCATTTCACTTCCCTGTTTTCTGCCTTGTCCGTACTCCAGACAGGCCAACCTCGTTTCACCAAGGTGCTTTTTGAGAAAATTAATCAGGCAGTTTTGCACAAGTCAAGTTTTAGAAAAACCTCGGGCTCGTCCGGGATTTGAACCCGGGACCTCTCGCAACTCATCACAGTACGGCACCCAAAGCGAGAATCATACGCCTAGACCAACGAGCCAGAGAGCCGGCCCGCGATAGATGCCCCACACCGCTTGAGTGACCTGAGACGTGCTCACTATGAAATACATTTGAGATTGCTCTAAGAATTGCTAGCGGCAAAGAGTTTCTCGAACAGCTGCTTCTCATTCAGTCTCCCTGCTGCTGTTTGTCACGTCCCCAGGAACCGGGCTCTCTCACTGGCAGACAATTCAAACATTTTGTTTGAAATTTTTCTATGACACCCGAGCGGCCAGTGACAAGCATTACCCTCCTCACCATGGGATACAGAGAACAGGAGAAGACCACGCAGATCTCCACGAGTGTATCAACTCGACTGTGCACATTGGGCCAGTATATCACTGTGAAATATTTATGTCCAAGCCTTTTTTCGGAAGCAGATGAGAAGGCGAGGTGCAGAACAGAGCGCAGTTATAAGGGAAAGCTGCTAAAGACGACATTGAGTGAATAGGAGAGAGTGGGTTATGGTCCCAACACGCACCCGTTGTGCCAGGGGTTACACTTCGGGTCCACTCTTCCTTCACTCGCAACACCCCACACCCACCTCCCATAGTGCCAAGTCGCTTTCGCCTGAAACTGCCGAATGTGCAACACCTGCCCATTTACCGGCTCCCTCCTGAATATCCAAGGGCTCAAACATACCTGCCAGGTGAAGCAGCACTTTTGCCACAACCTAGTCCACTGCATTCGCTGCTCACAGTGTCGTTTCCCCAATGTAGCATGAAGCATAAACTGGGTGACTGCTTCGCAGAACATCCCGGTTCTGCCCGCAGGAAAAAGGCCCTGACCTGGCGGTTGTCTGCCACTTTAACACATCACCCTGTTCCCTGACCAACATCTCTGTCTCAGGCTTGCAGCAGTGTTCTAGCTCCAGATGAAAGAACAACAACTCATTTTCCACTTGGAGACCTTACAGCCCTCCGGTCTTCAATATCGAGTTCCATAACTTTAGGGCCTGAACTCCCCCATGTCCTTGACCCCTACCACACAAACGACTCCTTGTTATCACCTCGTCGGCTATGACAGACTACGTATTGTTAGCCACTAACAGTCTCCATGAGCAGCTATTCGCCCTCTCACGCGGATCGTTATTCACTCCTACGTCCTTCCTATTGTTCTCTCTCTCTGAGCTGGCGGCAAACACAGCAATGTACATTGGAGACTCTGAGCCAGCTGAAAGTTGCTCAGTGTGAAGTACATTCCACATTGCTCCAAGAATTGCAAGCAGCAAAGCGTTTCAGAACTTCTGCTTGTCATTCTGTCCCCGGGGCGATGATGTTTGTCTCATCCCCAGGAACTGGACTATCTCCACTGCTCGATAATTAAACCAATTTATTTCTACTTGCACGTTGTTCTGGGGTGGGGTGGGGCGGGGTGTAGGGTGGGGGCGGGTAGAGTCTCTCTCTCTCTCTCTCTCTCACTCTCTGAAACCGTTGGGGTGAGAGGTGTCAGTTGCATTAATGCGGGGAACATGAACAACTTTGATTGTGAACTTTCTCCAAAGGTCTGTTATCTGAGAGATGGAAAGATGCTGTGCTGGAAGGACAGAGAGAAATGGACACCGAGGACTCTTCGCCCAGGTAAATTCACATTGTTGTGCAGCCTTCTTGGTGTTCAGAAATCGTCTTCACGCAGCAATCTTACGGAAAGTCTATAGCAAAGTGGGCATCGCTTTCTTTGTTGCTACCGCGCAGCAGTTAACATCTGAGCCCCAAGTGTCCCAGATGAAGAGAATCCGAGTGAAACCTTCACTCACTGAGAGTCCTCCCCACGGCCCTGAGCTGAGGGACTGCAGGCAGTCCAACACGGAAGGGACGGTTAAAAATGAACCAGTTTTGCTCCCTCAGCCTCTCTGTCCCAGAGACAGGCAGTGGGACGCCATAAACACGTAGCACCATTCTCGCGTAGACACAAGCCGTTCAACCCATCGAATCCACGCCGATTGCCTGTCTCTCTCTCTCTGAGGTTATTCACAATCGGTGGGATCCGTCCTAATCGTGGGGAAACTGTGTCTGAGTCGTGATGAGGTTTTTGACATGCTTGTCATTCACGTCTGAACCAGGGTAGCGAATTACTGCAGGGAATGGACGAAACCGCAAGACATTTGTTTCAACTTGACCAGCTGATTGGCATCGCAGAGAACTGGTTTTGCGATCCAGTTCAGAATAAAAACCGCCGAACAACAGAATGCCACTGAGACCTCTAAAACCACGCACCTTGCATGGAGTGGATTTGGCGAGTGCATCGATATGCTTCACGCCATTCGGGTATGCAGCTGGCAGAAGAGAGCACCGATCCAAAGGAAATCAGCTCGAGGTGACATTGAATAATAGCAGAGGATGGTTTCGATCCATCGACCTCTGGGTTATGGGCCCAGCACGCTCCCGCTGCGCCACTCTGCTGCCACGCTCTGAGCCCTGTCCACAGAGCGATTCAGCTTTTCATCTGGCACGCGGCTCGCACGTTCGAGACTGATGTCAAAGACCTCCGCTGCTGTCGTGTGATATGCTGTTTCGCAGACGTACGGAGGCTGTGTAAATAGAAACGTTTTTACTAAATTCCCACATTCTGTTGGTCGAACTGTGATTTCACACTGAATCAAAACATGTGTCGCAGCGCAGACGGAGGCCATGCGGCCACCTTCGCTCTGCTGGTTCTATACTTCAGTCAACGTGTGTCTATTCGTTTCATTCTCTCGCATTCTCAGCGTAAATCTGCACATCTGAACGTGACCACCGAATTCCCTTTTGTGTTCATTGAATCTTCCTCTTTGTCAATGTCCGACAGGGACTTACTGACACTAACCACTCCCTGTACGAAAACGTTCTTCCTCCTGTCATTTTTACTTGTTTTCCTGGTGACCTTAAAATTCTGCCGAATCGTTGTGGACCTTTCAGGTGTGGGAACATTTTCACAACATTATTTCCTGTTTCTAGGTCCCTCATGACTTGGAAAACTTCGGTTCTCCGAGGAGAGCTGTCCCAATTTTCCAATCTACCTTCATTGCTGACATTCCCCAAACACCGCACAGCTCACGTCAACCTGTTCGACACGACATCCAACCATTTCACTTCCCTGTTTTCTGCCTTGTCCGTACTCCAGACAGGCCAACCTCGTTTCACCAAGGTGCTTTTTGAGAAAATTAATCAGGCAGTTTTGCACAAGTCAAGTTTTAGAAAAACCTCGGGCTCGTCCGGGATTTGAACCCGGGACCTCTCGCAACTCATCACAGTACGGCACCCAAAGCGAGAATCATACGCCTAGACCAACGAGCCAGAGAGCCGGCCCGCGATAGATGCCCCACACCGCTTGAGTGACCTGAGACGTGCTCACTATGAAATACATTTGAGATTGCTCTAAGAATTGCTAGCGGCAAAGAGTTTCTCGAACAGCTGCTTCTCATTCAGTCTCCCTGCTGCTGTTTGTCACGTCCCCAGGAACCGGGCTCTCTCCACTGGCAGACAATTCAAACATTTTGTTTTGAAATTTTTCTATGACACCCGAGCGGCCAGTGACAAGCATTACCCTCCTCACCATGGGATACAGAGAACAGGAGAAGACCACGCAGATCTCCACGAGTGTATCAACTCGACTGTGCACATTGGGCCAGTATATCACTGTGAAATATTTATGTCCAAGCCTTTTTTCGGAAGCAGATGAGAAGGCGAGGTGCAGAACAGAGCGCAGTTATAAGGGAAAGCTGCTAAAGACGACATTGAGTGAATAGGAGAGAGTGGGTTATGGTCCCAACACGCACCCGTTGTGCCGGGGGTTACACTTCGGGTCCACTCTTCCTTCACTCGCAACACCCCACACCCACCTCCCATAGTGCCAAGTCGCTTTCGCCTGAAACTGCCGAATGTGCAACACCTGCCCATTTACCGGCTCCCTCCTGAATATCCAAGGGCTCAAACATACCTGCCAGGTGAAGCAGCACTTTTGCCACAACCTAGTCCACTGCATTCGCTGCTCACAGTGTCGTTTCCCCAATGTAGCATGAAGCATAAACTGGGTGACTGCTTCGCAGAACATCCCGGTTCTGCCCGCAGGAAAAAGGCCCTGACCTGGCGGTTGTCTGCCACTTTAACACATCACCCTGTTCCCTGACCAACATCTCTGTCTCAGGCTTGCAGCAGTGTTCTAGCTCCAGATGAAAGAACAACAACTCATTTTCCACTTGGAGACCTTACAGCCCTCCGGTCTTCAATATCGAGTTCCATAACTTTAGGGCCTGAACTCCCCCATGTCCTTGACCCCTACCACACAAACGACTCCTTGTTATCACCTCGTCGGCTATGACAGACTACGTATTGTTAGCCACTAACAGTCTCCATGAGCAGCTATTCGCCCTCTCACGCGGATCGTTATTCACTCCTACGTCCTTCCTATTGTTCTCTCTCTCTGAGCTGGCGGCAAACACAGCAATGTACATTGGAGACTCTGAGCCAGCTGAAAGTTGCTCAGTGTGAAGTACATTCCACATTGCTCCAAGAATTGCAAGCAGCAAAGCGTTTCCAGAACTTCTGCTTGTCATTCTGTCCCCGGGGCGATGATGTTTGTCTCATCCCCAGGAACTGGACTATCTCCACTGCTCGATAATTAAACCAATTTATTTCTACTTGCACGTTGTTCTGGGGTGGGGTGGGGCGGGGTGTAGGGTGGGGGCGGGTAGAGTCTCTCTCTCTCTCTCTCTCACTCTCTGAAACCGTTGGGGTGAGAGGTGTCAGTTGCATTAATGCGGGGAACATGAACAACTTTGATTGTGAACTTTCTCCAAAGGTCTGTTATCTGAGAGATGGAAAGATGCTGTGCTGGAAGGACAGAAAGAAATGGACACCGAGGACTCTTCGCCCAGGTAAATTCACATTGTTGTGCAGCCTTCTTGGTGTTCAGAAATCGTCTTCACGCAGCAATCTTACGGAAAGTCTATAGCAAAGTGGGCATCGCTTTCTTTGTTGCTACCGCGCAGCAGTTAACATCTGAGCCCCAAGTGTCCCAGATGAAGAGAATCCGAGTGAAACCTTCACTCACTGAGAGTCCTCCCCACGGCCCTGAGCTGAGGGACTGCAGGCAGTCCAACACGGAAGGGACGGGTAAAAATGAACCAGTTTTGCTCCCTCAGCCTCCCTGTCCCAGAGACAGGCAGTGGGACGCCATAAACACGTAGCACCATTCTCGCGTAGACACAAGCCGTTCAACCCATCGAATCCACGCCGATTGCCTGTCTCTCTCTCTCTGAGGTTATTCACAATCGGTGGGATCCGTCCTAATCGTGGGGGAACTGTGTCTGAGTCGTGATGAGGTTTTTGACATGCTTGTCATTCACGTCTGAACCAGGGTAGCGAATTACTGCAGGGAATGGACGAAACCGCAAGACATTTGTTTCAACTTGACCAGCTGATTGGCATCGCAGAGAACTGGTTTTGCGATCCAGTTCAGAATAAAAACCGCCGAACAACAGAATGCCACTGAGACCTCTAAAACCACGCACCTTGCGTGGAGTGGATTTGGCGAGTGCATCGATATGCTTCACGCCATTCGGGTATGCAGCTGGCAGAAGAGAGCACCGATCCAAAGGAAATCAGCTCGAGGTGACATTGAATAATAGCAGAGGATGGTTTCGATCCATCGACCTCTGGGTTATGGGCCCAGCACGCTCCCGCTGCGCCACTCTGCTGCCACGCTCTGAGCCCTGTCCACAGAGCGATTCAGCTTTTCATCTGGCACGCGGCTCGCACGTTCGAGACTGATGTCAAAGACCTCCGCTGCTGTCGTGTGATATGCTGTTTCGCAGACGTACGGAGGCTGTGTAAATAGAAACGTTTTTACTAAATTCCCACATTCTGTTGGTCGAACTGTGATTTCACACTGAATGTGTGAAATCATGTGTCGCAGCGCAGACGGAGGCCATGCGGCCCACCTTCGCTCTGCTGGTTCTATACTTCAGTCAACGTGTGTCTATTCGTTTCATTCTCTCGCATTCTCAGCGTAAATCTGCACATCTGAACGTGACCACCGAATTCCCTTTTGTGTTCATTGAATCTTCCTCTTTGTCAATGTCCGACAGGGACTTACTGACACTAACCACTCCCTGTACGAAAACGTTCTTCCTCCTGTCATTTTTACTTGTTTTCCTGGTGACCTTAAAATTCTGCCGAATCGTTGTGGACCTTTCAGGTGTGGGAACATTTTCACAACATTATTTCCTGTTTCTAGGTCCCTCATGACTTGGAAAACTTCGGTTCTCCGAGGAGAGCTGTCCCAATTTTCCAATCTACCTTCATTGCTGACATTCCCCAAACACCGCACAGCTCACGTCAACCTGTTCGACACGACATCCAACCATTTCACTTCCCTGTTTTCTGCCTTGTCCGTACTCCAGACAGCCCAACCTCGTTTCACCAAGGTGCTTTTTGAGAAAATTAATCAGGCAGTTTTGCACAAGTCAAGTTTTAGAAAAACCTCGGGCTCGTCCGGGATTTGAACCCGGGACCTCTCGCAACTCATCACAGTACGGCACCCAAAGCGAGAATCATACGCCTAGACCAACGAGCCAGAGAGCCGGCCCGCGATAGATGCCCCACACCGCTTGAGTGACCTGAGACGTGCTCACTATGAAATACATTTGAGATTGCTCTAAGAATTGCTAGCGGCAAAGAGTTTCTCGAACAGCTGCTTCTCATTCAGTCTCCCTGCTGCTGTTTGTCACGTCCCCAGGAACCGGGCTCTCTCCACTGGCAGACAATTCAAACATTTTGTTTTGAAATTTTTCTATGACACCCGAGCGGCCAGTGACAAGCATTACCCTCCTCACCATGGGATACAGAGAACAGGAGAAGACCACGCAGATCTCCACGAGTGTATCAACTCGACTGTGCACATTGGGCCAGTATATCACTGTGAAATATTTATGTCCAAGCCTTTTTTCGGAAGCAGATGAGAAGGCGAGGTGCAGAACAGAGCGCAGTTATAAGGGAAAGCTGCTAAAGACGACATTGAGTGAATAGGAGAGAGTGGGTTATGGTCCCAACACGCACCCGTTGTGCCAGGGGTTACACTTCGGGTCCACTCTTCCTTCACTCGCAACACCCCACACCCACCTCCCATAGTGCCAAGTCGCTTTCGCCTGAAACTGCCGAATGTGCAACACCTGCCCATTTACCGGCTCCCTCCTGAATATCCAAGGGCTCAAACATACCTGCCAGGTGAAGCAGCACTTTTGCCACAACCTAGTCCACTGCATTCGCTGCTCACAGTGTCGTTTCCCCAATGTAGCATGAAGCATAAACTGGGTGACTGCTTCGCAGAACATCCCGGTTCTGCCCGCAGGAAAAAGGCCCTGACCTGGCGGTTGTCTGCCACTTTAACACATCACCCTGTTCCCTGACCAACATCTCTGTCTCAGGCTTGCAGCAGTGTTCTAGCTCCAGATGAAAGAACAACAACTCATTTTCCACTTGGAGACCTTACAGCCCTCCGGTCTTCAATATCGAGTTCCATAACTTTAGGGCCTGAACTCCCCCATGTCCTTGACCCCTACCACACAAACGACTCCTTGTTATCACCTCGTCGGCTATGACAGACTACGTATTGTTAGCCACTAACAGTCTCCATGAGCAGCTATTCGCCCTCTCACGCGGATCGTTATTCACTCCTACGTCCTTCCTATTGTTCTCTCTCTCTGAGCTGGCGGCAAACACAGCAATGTACATTGGAGACTCTGAGCCAGCTGAAAGTTGCTCAGTGTGAAGTACATTCCACATTGCTCCAAGAATTGCAAGCAGCAAAGCGTTTCCAGAACTTCTGCTTGTCATTCTGTCCCCGGGGCGATGATGTTTGTCTCATCCCCAGGAACTGGACTATCTCCACTGCTCGATAATTAAACCAATTTATTTCTACTTGCACGTTGTTCTGGGGTGGGGTGGGGCGGGGTGTAGGGTGGGGGCGGGTAGAGTCTCTCTCTCTCTCTCTCTCACTCTCTGAAACCGTTGGGGTGAGAGGTGTCAGTTGCATTAATGCGGGGAACATGAACAACTTTGATTGTGAACTTTCTCCAAAGGTCTGTTATCTGAGAGATGGAAAGATGCTGTGCTGGAAGGACAGAAAGAAATGGACACCGAGGACTCTTCGCCCAGGTAAATTCACATTGTTGTGCAGCCTTCTTGGTGTTCAGAAATCGTCTTCACGCAGCAATCTTACGGAAAGTCTATAGCAAAGTGGGCATCGCTTTCTTTGTTGCTACCGCGCAGCAGTTAACATCTGAGCCCCAAGTGTCCCAGATGAAGAGAATCCGAGTGAAACCTTCACTCACTGAGAGTCCTCCCCACGGCCCTGAGCTGAGGGACTGCAGGCAGTCCAACACGGAAGGGACGGTAAAAATGAACCAGTTTTGCTCCCTCAGCCTCTCTGTCCCAGAGACAGGCAGTGGGACGCCATAAACACGTAGCACCATTCTCGCGTAGACACAAGCCGTTCAACCCATCGAATCCACGCCGATTGCCTGTCTCTCTCTCTCTGAGGTTATTCACAATCGGTGGGATCCGTCCTAATCGTGGGGGAACTGTGTCTGAGTCGTGATGAGGTTTTTGACATGCTTGTCATTCACGTCTGAACCAGGGTAGCGAATTACTGCAGGGAATGGACGAAACCGCAAGACATTTGTTTCAACTTGACCAGCTGATTGGCATCGCAGAGAACTGGTTTTGCGATCCAGTTCAGAATAAAAACCGCCGAACAACAGAATGCCACTGAGACCTCTAAAACCACGCACCTTGCGTGGAGTGGATTTGGCGAGTGCATCGATATGCTTCACGCCATTCGGGTATGCAGCTGGCAGAAGAGAGCACCGATCCAAAGGAAATCAGCTCGAGGTGACATTGAATAATAGCAGAGGATGGTTTCGATCCATCGACCTCTGGGTTATGGGCCCAGCACGCTCCCGCTGCGCCACTCTGCTGCCACGCTCTGAGCCCTGTCCACAGAGCGATTCAGCTTTTCATCTGGCACGCGGCTCGCACGTTCGAGACTGATGTCAAAGACCTCCGCTGCTGTCGTGTGATATGCTGTTTCGCAGACGTACGGAGGCTGTGTAAATAGAAACGTTTTACTAAATTCCCACATTCTGTTGGTCGAACTGTGATTTCACACTGAATCAAACACATGTGTCGCAGCGCAGACGGAGGCCATGCGGCCCACCTTCGCTCTGCTGGTTCTATACTTCAGTCAACGTGTGTCTATTCGTTTCATTCTCTCGCATTCTCAGCGTAAATCTGCACATCTGAACGTGACCACCGAATTCCCTTTTGTGTTCATTGAATCTTCCTCTTTGTCAATGTCCGACAGGGACTTACTGACACTAACCACTCCCTGTACGAAAACGTTCTTCCTCCTGTCATTTTACTTGTTTTCCTGGTGACCTTAAAATTCTGCCGAATCGTTGTGGACCTTTCAGGTGTGGGAACATTTTCACAACATTATTTCCTGTTTCTAGGTCCCTCATGACTTGGAAAACTTCGGTTCTCCGAGGAGAGCTGTCCCAATTTTCCAATCTACCTTCATTGCTGACATTCCCCAAACACCGCACAGCTCACGTCAACCTGTTCGACACGACATCCAACCATTTCACTTCCCTGTTTTCTGCCTTGTCCGTACTCCAGACAGCCCAACCTCGTTTCACCAAGGTGCTTTTTGAGAAAATTAATCAGGCAGTTTTGCACAAGTCAAGTTTTAGAAAAACCTCGGGCTCGTCCGGGATTTGAACCCGGGACCTCTCGCAACTCATCACAGTACGGCACCCAAAGCGAGAATCATACGCCTAGACCAACGAGCCAGCGAGCCGGCCGCGATAGATGCCCCACACCGCTTGAGTGACCTGAGACGTGCTCACTATGAAATACATTTGAGATTGCTCTAAGAATTGCTAGCGGCAAAGAGTTTCTCGAACAGCTGCTTCTCATTCAGTCTCCCTGCTGCTGTTTGTCACGTCCCCAGGAACCGGGCTCTCTCCACTGGCAGACAATTCAAACATTTTGTTTTGAAATTTTTCTATGACACCCGAGCGGCCAGTGACAAGCATTACCCTCCTCACCATGGGATACAGAGAACAGGAGAAGACCACGCAGATCTCCACGAGTGTATCAACTCGACTGTGCACATTGGGCCAGTATATCACTGTGAAATATTTATGTCCAAGCTTTTTTCGGAAGCAGATGAGAAGGCGAGGTGCAGAACAGAGCGCAGTTATAAGGGAAAGCTGCTAAAGACGACATTGAGTGAATAGGAGAGAGTGGGTTATGGTCCCAACACGCACCCGTTGTGCCAGGGGTTACACTTCGGGTCCACTCTTCCTTCACTCGCAACACCCCACACCCACCTCCCATAGTGCCAAGTCGCTTTCGCCTGAAACTGCCGAATGTGCAACACCTGCCCATTTACCGGCTCCCTCCTGAATATCCAAGGGCTCAAACATACCTGCCAGGTGAAGCAGCACTTTTGCCACAACCTAGTCCACTGCATTCGCTGCTCACAGTGTCGTTTCCCCAATGTAGCATGAAGCATAAACTGGGTGACTGCTTCGCAGAACATCCCGGTTCTGCCCGCAGGAAAAAGGCCCTGACCTGGCGGTTGTCTGCCACTTTAACACATCACCCTGTTCCCTGACCAACATCTCTGTCTCAGGCTTGCAGCAGTGTTCTAGCTCCAGATGAAAGAACAACAACTCATTTTCCACTTGGAGACCTTACAGCCCTCCGGTCTTCAATATCGAGTTCCATAACTTTAGGGCCTGAACTCCCCCATGTCCTTGACCCCTACCACACAAACGACTCCTTGTTATCACCTCGTCGGCTATGACAGACTACGTATTGTTAGCCACTAACAGTCTCCATGAGCAGCTATTCGCCCTCTCACGCGGATCGTTATTCACTCCTACGTCCTTCCTATTGTTCTCTCTCTCTGAGCTGGCGGCAAACACAGCAATGTACATTGGAGACTCTGAGCCAGCTGAAAGTTGCTCAGTGTGAAGTACATTCCACATTGCTCCAAGAATTGCAAGCAGCAAAGCGTTTCCAGAACTTCTGCTTGTCATTCTGTCCCCGGGGCGATGATGTTTGTCTCATCCCAGGAACTGGACTATCTCCACTGCTCGATAATTAAACCAATTTATTTCTACTTGCACGTTGTTCTGGGGTGGGGTGGGGCGGGGTGTAGGGTGGGGGCGGGTAGAGTCTCTCTCTCTCTCTCTCTCACTCTCTGAAACCGTTGGGGTGAGAGGTGTCAGTTGCATTAATGCGGGGAACATGAACAACTTTGATTGTGAACTTTCTCCAAAGGTCTGTTATCTGAGAGATGGAAAGATGCTGTGCTGGAAGGACAGAAAGAAATGGACACCGAGGACTCTTCGCCCAGGTAAATTCACATTGTTGTGCAGCCTTCTTGGTGTTCAGAAATCGTCTTCACGCAGCAATCTTACGGAAAGTCTATAGCAAAGTGGGCATCGCTTTCTTTGTTGCTACCGCGCAGCAGTTAACATCTGAGCCCCAAGTGTCCCAGATGAGAGAATCCGAGTGAAACCTTCACTCACTGAGAGTCCTCCCCACGGCCCTGAGCTGAGGGACTGCAGGCAGTCCAACACGGAAGGGACGGTTAAAAATGAACCAGTTTTGCTCCCTCAGCCTCTCTGTCCCAGAGACAGGCAGTGGGACGCCATAAACACGTAGCACCATTCTCGCGTAGACACAAGCCGTTCAACCCATCGAATCCACGCCGATTGCCTGTCTCTCTCTCTCTGAGGTTATTCACAATCGGTGGGATCCGTCCTAATCGTGGGGGAACTGTGTCTGAGTCGTGATGAGGTTTTTGACATGCTTGTCATTCACGTCTGAACCAGGGTAGCGAATTACTGCAGGGAATGGACGAAACCGCAAGACATTTGTTTCAACTTGACCAGCTGATTGGCATCGCAGAGAACTGGTTTTGCGATCCAGTTCAGAATAAAAACCGCCGAACAACAGAATGCCACTGAGACCTCTAAAACCACGCACCTTGCGTGGAGTGGATTTGGCGAGTGCATCGATATGCTTCACGCCATTCGGGTATGCAGCTGGCAGAAGAGAGCACCGATCCAAAGGAAATCAGCTCGAGGTGACATTGAATAATAGCAGAGGATGGTTTCGATCCATCGACCTCTGGGTTATGGGCCCAGCACGCTCCCGCTGCGCCACTCTGCTGCCACGCTCTGAGCCCTGTCCACAGAGCGATTCAGCTTTTCATCTGGCACGCGGCTCGCACGTTCGAGACTGATGTCAAAGACCTCCGCTGCTGTCGTGTGATATGCTGTTTCGCAGACGTACGGAGGCTGTGTAAATAGAAACGTTTTTACTAAATTCCCACATTCTGTTGGTCGAACTGTGATTTCACACTGAATGTGTGAAATCACATGTGTCGCAGCGCAGACGGAGGCCATGCGGCCCACCTTCGCTCTGCTGGTTCTATACTTCAGTCAACGTGTGTCTATTCGTTTCATTCTCTCGCATTCTCAGCGTAAATCTGCACATCTGAACGTGACCACCGAATTCCCTTTTGTGTTCATTGAATCTTCCTCTTTGTCAATGTCCGACAGGGACTTACTGACACTAACCACTCCCTGTACGAAAACGTTCTTCCTCCTGTCATTTTTACTTGTTTTCCTGGTGACCTTAAAATTCTGCCGAATCGTTGTGGACCTTTCAGGTGTGGGAACATTTTCACAACATTATTTCCTGTTTCTAGGTCCCTCATGACTTGGAAAACTTCGGTTCTCCGAGGAGAGCTGTCCCAATTTTCCAATCTACCTTCATTGCTGACATTCCCCAAACACCGCACAGCTCACGTCAACCTGTTCGACACGACATCCAACCATTTCACTTCCCTGTTTTCTGCCTTGTCCGTACTCCAGACAGCCCAACCTCGTTTCACCAAGGTGCTTTTTGAGAAAATTAATCAGGCAGTTTTGCACAAGTCAAGTTTTAGAAAAACCTCGGGCTCGTCCGGGATTTGAACCCGGGACCTCTCGCAACTCATCACAGTACGGCACCCAAAGCGAGAATCATACGCCTAGACCAACGAGCCAGAGAGCCGGCCCGCGATAGATGCCCCACACCGCTTGAGTGACCTGAGACGTGCTCACTATGAAATACATTTGAGATTGCTCTAAGAATTGCTAGCGGCAAAGAGTTTCTCGAACAGCTGCTTCTCATTCAGTCTCCCTGCTGCTGTTTGTCACGTCCCCAGGAACCGGGCTCTCTCCACTGGCAGACAATTCAAACATTTTGTTTGAAATTTTTCTATGACACCCGAGCGGCCAGTGACAAGCATTACCCTCCTCACCATGGATACAGAGAACAGGAGAAGACCACGCAGATCTCCACGAGTGTATCAACTCGACTGTGCACATTGGGCCAGTATATCACTGTGAAATATTTATGTCCAAGCCTTTTTTCGGAAGCAGATGAGAAGGCGAGGTGCAGAACAGAGCGCAGTTATAAGGGAAAGCTGCTAAAGACGACATTGAGTGAATAGGAGAGAGTGGGTTATGGTCCCAACACGCACCCGTTGTGCCAGGGGTTACACTTCGGGTCCACTCTTCCTTCACTCGCAACACCCCACACCCACCTCCCATAGTGCCAAGTCGCTTTCGCCTGAAACTGCCGAATGTGCAACACCTGCCCATTTACCGGCTCCCTCCTGAATATCCAAGGGCTCAAACATACCTCCCAGGTGAAGCAGCACTTTTGCCACAACCTAGTCCACTGCATTCGCTGCTCACAGTGTCGTTTCCCCAATGTAGCATGAAGCATAAACTGGGTGACTGCTTCGCAGAACATCCCGGTTCTGCCCGCAGGAAAAAGGCCCTGACCTGGCGGTTGTCTGCCACTTTAACACATCACCCTGTTCCCTGACCAACATCTCTGTCTCAGGCTTGCAGCAGTGTTCTAGCTCCAGATGAAAGAACAACAACTCATTTTCCACTTGGAGACCTTACAGCCCTCCGGTCTTCAATATCGAGTTCCATAACTTTAGGGCCTGAACTCCCCCATGTCCTTGACCCCTACCACACAAACGACTCCTTGTTATCACCTCGTCGGCTATGACAGACTACGTATTGTTAGCCACTAACAGTCTCCATGAGCAGCTATTCGCCCTCTCACGCGGATCGTTATTCACTCCTACGTCCTTCCTATTGTTCTCTCTCTCTGAGCTGGCGGCAAACACAGCAATGTACATTGGAGACTCTGAGCCAGCTGAAAGTTGCTCAGTGTGAAGTACATTCCACATTGCTCCAAGAATTGCAAGCAGCAAAGCGTTTCCAGAACTTCTGCTTGTCATTCTGTCCCCGGGGCGATGATGTTTGTCTCATCCCCAGGAACTGGACTATCTCCACTGCTCGATAATTAAACCAATTTATTTCTACTTGCACGTTGTTCTGGGGTGGGGTGGGGCGGGGGTGGGGGGGGGGGGGGTAGAGTCTCTCTCTCTCTCTCTCTCACTCTCTGAAACCCTTGGGGTGAGAGGTGTCAGTTGCATTAATGCGGGGAACATGAACAACTTTGATTGTGAACTTTCTCCAAAGGTCTGTTATCTGAGAGATGGAAAGATGCTGTGCTGGAAGGACAGAAAGAAATGGACACCGAGGACTCTTCGCCCAGGTAAATTCACATTGTTGTGCAGCCTTCTTGGTGTTCAGAAATCGTCTTCACGCAGCAATCTTACGGAAAGTCTATAGCAAAGTGGGCATCGCTTTCTTTGTTGCTACCGCGCAGCAGTTAACATCTGAGCCCCAAGTGTCCCAGATGAAGAGATCCGAGTGAAACCTTCACTCACTGAGAGTCCTCCCCACGGCCCTGAGCTGAGGGACTGCAGGCAGTCCAACACGGAAGGGACGGTTAAAAATGAACCAGTTTTGCTCCCTCAGCCTCCCTGTCCCAGAGACAGGCAGTGGGACGCCATAAACACGTAGCACCATTCTCGCGTAGACACAAGCCGTTCAACCCATCGAATCCACGCCGATTGCCTGTCTCTCTCTCTCTGAGGTTATTCACAATCGGTGGGATCCGTCCTAATCGTGGGGGGAACTGTGTCTGAGTCGTGATGAGGTTTTTGACATGCTTGTCATTCACGTCTGAACCAGGGTAGCGAATTACTGCAGGGAATGGACGAAACCGCAAGACATTTGTTTCAACTTGACCAGCTGATTGGCATCGCAGAGAACTGGTTTTGCGATCCAGTTCAGAATAAAAACCGCCGAACAACAGAATGCCACTGAGACCTCTAAAACCACGCACCTTGCGTGGAGTGGATTTGGCGAGTGCATCGATATGCTTCACGCCATTCGGGTATGCAGCTGGCAGAAGAGAGCACCGATCCAAAGGAAATCAGCTCGAGGTGACATTGAATAATAGCAGAGGATGGTTTCGATCCATCGACCTCTGGGTTATGGGCCCAGCACGCTCCCGCTGCGCCACTCTGCTGCCACGCTCTGAGCCCTGTCCACAGAGCGATTCAGCTTTTCATCTGGCACGCGGCTCGCACGTTCGAGACTGATGTCAAAGACCTCCGCTGCTGTCGTGTGATATGCTGTTTCGCAGACGTACGGAGGCTGTGTAAATAGAAACGTTTTACTAAATTCCCACATTCTGTTGGTCGAACTGTGATTTCACACTGAATGTGTGAAATCACATGTGTCGCAGCGCAGACGGAGGCCATGCGGCCCACCTTCGCTCTGCTGGTTCTATACTTCAGTCAACGTGTGTCTATTCGTTTCATTCTCTCGCATTCTCAGCGTAAATCTGCACATCTGAACGTGACCACCGAATTCCCTTTTGTGTTCATTGAATCTTCCTCTTTGTCAATGTCCGACAGGGACTTACTGACACTAACCACTCCCTGTACGAAAACGTTCTTCCTCCTGTCATTTTTACTTGTTTTCCTGGTGACCTTAAAATTCTGCCGAATCGTTGTGGACCTTTCAGGTGTGGGAACATTTTCACAACATTATTTCCTGTTTCTAGGTCCCTCATGACTTGGAAAAACTTCGGTTCTCCGAGGAGAGCTGTCCCAATTTTCCAATCTACCTTCATTGCTGACATTCCCCAAACACCGCACAGCTCACGTCAACCTGTTCGACACGACATCCAACCATTTCACTTCCCTGTTTTCTGCCTTGTCCGTACTCCAGACAGCCCAACCTCGTTTCACCAAGGTGCTTTTGAGAAAATTAATCAGGCAGTTTTGCACAAGTCAAGTTTTAGAAAAACCTCGGCTCGTCCGGGATTTGAACCCGGGACCTCTCGCAACTCATCACAGTACGGCACCCAAAGCGAGAATCATACGCCTAGACCAACGAGCCAGAGAGCCGGCCCGCGATAGATGCCCCACACCGCTTGAGTGACCTGAGACGTGCTCACTATGAAATACCTTTGAGATTGCTCTAAGAATTGCTAGCGGCAAAGAGTTTCTCGAACAGCTGCTTCTCATTCAGTCTCCCTGCTGCTGTTTGTCACGTCCCCAGGAACCGGGCTCTCTCCACTGGCAGACAATTCAACATTTTGTTTTGAAATTTTTCTATGACACCCGAGCGGCCAGTGACAAGCATTACCCTCCTCACCATGGGATACAGAGAACAGGAGAAGACCACGCAGATCTCCACGAGTGTATCAACTCGACTGTGCACATTGGGCCAGTATATCACTGTGAAATATTTATGTCCAAGCCTTTTTTCGGAAGCAGATGAGAAGGCGAGGTGCAGAACAGAGCGCAGTTATAAGGGAAAGCTGCTAAAGACGACATTGAGTGAATAGGAGAGAGTGGGTTATGGTCCCAACACGCACCCGTTGTGCCGGGGGTTACACTTCGGGTCCACTCTTCCTTCACTCGCAACACCCCACACCCACCTCCCATAGTGCCAAGTCGCTTTCGCCTGAAACTGCCGAATGTGCAACACCTGCCCATTTACCGGCTCCCTCCTGAATATCCAAGGGCTCAAACATACCTGCCAGGTGAAGCAGCACTTTTGCCACAACCTAGTCCACTGCATTCGCTGCTCACAGTGTCGTTTCCCCAATGTAGCATGAAGCATAAACTGGGTGACTGCTTCGCAGAACATCCGGTTCTGCCCGCAGGAAAAAGGCCCTGACCTGGCGGTTGACTGCCACTTTAACACATCACCCTGTTCCCTGACCAACATCTCTGTCTCAGGCTTGCAGCAGTGTTCTAGCTCCAGATGAAAGAACAACAACTCATTTTCCACTTGGAGACCTTACAGCCCTCCGGTCTTCAATATCGAGTTCCAGAACTTTAGGGCCTGAACTCCCCCATGTCCTTGACCCCTACCACACAAACGACTCCTTGTTATCACCTCGTCGGCTATGACAGACTACGTATTGTTAGCCACTAACAGTCTCCATGAGCAGCTATTCGCCCTCTCACGCGGATCGTTATTCACTCCTACGTCCTTCCTATTGTTCTCTCTCTCTGAGCTGGCGGCAAACACAGCAATGTACATTGGAGACTCTGAGCCAGCTGAAAGTTGCTCAGTGTGAAGTACATTCCACATTGCTCCAAGAATTGCAAGCAGCAAAGCGTTTCAGAACTTCTGCTTGTCATTCTGTCCCCGGGGCGATGATGTTTGTCTCATCCCCAGGAACTGGACTATCTCCACTGCTCGATAATTAAACCAATTTATTTCTACTTGCACGTTGTTCTGGGGTGGGGTGGGGCGGGGTGTAGGGTGGGGGCGGGTAGAGTCTCTCTCTCTCTCTCTCTCACTCTCTGAAACCGTTGGGGTGAGAGGTGTCAGTTGCATTAATGCGGGGAACATGAACAACTTTGATTGTGAACTTTCTCCAAAGGTCTGTTATCTGAGAGATGGAAAGATGCTGTGCTGGAAGGACAGAAAGAAATGGACACCGAGGACTCTTCGCCCAGGTAAATTCACATTGTTGTGCAGCCTTCTTGGTGTTCAGAAATCGTCTTCACGCAGCAATCTTACGGAAAGTCTATAGCAAAGTGGGCATCGCTTTCTTTGTTGCTACCGCGCAGCAGTTAACATCTGAGCCCCAAGTGTCCCAGATGAAGAGAATCCGAGTGAAACCTTCACTCACTGAGAGTCCTCCCCACGGCCCTGAGCTGAGGGACTGCAGGCAGTCCAACACGGAAGGGACGGGTAAAAATGAACCAGTTTTGCTCCCTCAGCCTCCCTGTCCCAGAGACAGGCAGTGGGACGCCATAAACACGTAGCACCATTCTCGCGTAGACACAAGCCGTTCAACCCATCGAATCCACGCCGATTGCCTGTCTCTCTCTCTCTGAGGTTATTCACAATCGGTGGGATCCGTCCTAATCGTGGGGGGAACTGTGTCTGAGTCGTGATGAGGTTTTTGACATGCTTGTCATTCACGTCTGAACCAGGGTAGCGAATTACTGCAGGGAATGGACGAAACCGCAAGACATTTGTTTCAACTTGACCAGCTGATTGGCATCGCAGAGAACTGGTTTTGCGATCCAGTTCAGAATAAAAACCGCCGAACAACAGAATGCCACTGAGACCTCTAAAAACACGCACCTTGCGTGGAGTGGATTTGGCGAGTGCATCGATATGCTTCACGCCATTCGGGTATGCAGCTGGCAGAAGAGAGCACCGATCCAAAGGAAATCAGCTCGAGGTGACATTGAATAATAGCAGAGGATGGTTTCGATCCATCGACCTCTGGGTTATGGGCCCAGCACGCTCCCGCTGCGCCACTCTGCTGCCACGCTCTGAGCCCTGTCCACAGAGCGATTCAGCTTTTCATCTGGCACGCGGCTCGCACGTTCGAGACTGATGTCAAAGACCTCCGCTGCTGTCGTGTGATATGCTGTTTCGCAGACGTACGGAGGCTGTGTAAATAGAAACGTTTTTACTAAATTCCCACATTCTGTTGGTCGAACTGTGATTTCACACTGAATGTGTGAAATCACATGTGTCGCAGCGCAGACGGAGGCCATGCGGCCCACCTTCGCTCTGCTGGTTCTATACTTCAGTCAACGTGTGTCTATTCGTTTCATTCTCTCGCATTCTCAGCGTAAATCTGCACATCTGAACGTGACCACCGAATTCCCTTTTGTGTTCATTGAATCTTCCTCTTTGTCAATGTCCGACAGGGACTTACTGACACTAACCACTCCCTGTACGAAAACGTTCTTCCTCCTGTCATTTTTACTTGTTTTCCTGGTGACCTTAAAATTCTGCCGAATCGTTGTGGACCTTTCAGGTGTGGGAACATTTTCACAACATTATTTCCTGTTTCTAGGTCCCTCATGACTTGGAAAACTTCGGTTCTCCGAGGAGAGCTGTCCCAATTTTCCAATCTACCTTCATTGCTGACATTCCCCAAACACCGCACAGCTCACGTCAACCTGTTCGACACGACATCCAACCATTTCACTTCCCTGTTTTCTGCCTTGTCCGTACTCCAGACAGCGCAACCTCGTTTCACCAAGGTGCTTTTTGAGAAAATTAATCAGGCAGTTTTGCACAAGTCAAGTTTAGAAAAACCTCGGGCTCGTCCGGGATTTGAACCCGGGACCTCTCGCAACTCATCACAGTACGGCACCCAAAGCGAGAATCATACGCCTAGACCAACGAGCCAGAGAGCCGGCCCGCGATAGATGCCCCACACCGCTTGAGTGACCTGAGACGTGCTCACTATGAAATACATTTGAGATTGCTCGAAGAATTGCTAGCGGCAAAGAGTTTCTCGAACAGCTGCTTCTCATTCAGTCTCCCTGCTGCTGTTTGTCACGTCCCCAGGAACCGGGCTCTCTCCACTGGCAGACAATTCAAACATTTTGTTTTGAAATTTTCTATGACACCCGAGCGGCCAGTGACAAGCATTACCCTCCTCACCATGGGATACAGAGAACAGGAGAAGACCACGCAGATCTCCACGAGTGTATCAACTCGACTGTGCACATTGGGCCAGTATATCACTGTGAAATATTTATGTCCAAGCTTTTTTCGGAAGCAGATGAGAAGGCGAGGTGCAGAACAGAGCGCAGTTATAAGGGAAAGCTGCTAAAGACGACATTGAGTGAATAGGAGAGAGTGGGTTATGGTCCCAACACGCACCCGTTGTGCCGGGGGTTACACTTCGGGTCCACTCTTCCTTCACTCGCAACACCCCACACCCACCTCCCATAGTGCCAAGTCGCTTTCGCCTGAAACTGCCGAATGTGCAACACCTGCCCATTTACCGGCTCCCTCCTGAATATCCAAGGGCTCAAACATACCTGCCAGGTGAAGCAGCACTTTTGCCACAACCTAGTCCACTGCATTCGCTGCTCACAGTGTCGTTTCCCCAATGTAGCATGAAGCATAAACTGGGTGACTGCTTCGCAGAACATCCCGGTTCTGCCCGCAGGAAAAAGGCCCTGACCTGGCGGTTGTCTGCCACTTTAACACATCACCCTGTTCCCTGACCAACATCTCTGTCTCAGGCTTGCAGCAGTGTTCTAGCTCCAGATGAAAGAACAACAACTCATTTTCCACTTGGAGACCTTACAGCCCTCCGGTCTTCAATATCGAGTTCCAGAACTTTAGGGCCTGAACTCCCCCATGTCCTTGACCCCTACCACACAAACGACTCCTTGTTATCACCTCGTCGGCTATGACAGACTACGTATTGTTAGCCACTAACAGTCTCCATGAGCAGCTATTCGCCCTCTCACGCGGATCGTTATTCACTCCTACGTCCTTCCTATTGTTCTCTCTCTCTGAGCTGGCGGCAAACACAGCAATGTACATTGGAGACTCTGAGCCAGCTGAAAGTTGCTCAGTGTGAAGTACATTCCACATTGCTCCAAGAATTGCAAGCAGCAAAGCGTTTCCAGAACTTCTGCTTGTCATTCTGTCCCCGGGGCGATGATGTTTGTCTCATCCCCAGGAACTGGACTATCTCCACTGCTCGATAATTAAACCAATTTATTTCTACTTGCACGTTGTTCTGGGGTGGGGTGGGGCGGGGTGTAGGGTGGGGGCGGGTAGAGTCTCTCTCTCTCTCTCTCTCACTCTCTGAAACCCTTGGGGTGAGAGGTGTCAGTTGCATTAATGCGGGGAACATGAACAACTTTGATTGTGAACTTTCTCCAAAGGTCTGTTATCTGAGAGATGGAAAGATGCTGTGCTGGAAGGACAGAAAGAAATGGACACCGAGGACTCTTCGCCCAGGTAAATTCACATTGTTGTGCAGCCTTCTTGGTGTTCAGAAATCGTCTTCACGCAGCAATCTTACGGAAAGTCTATAGCAAAGTGGGCATCGCTTTCTTTGTTGCTACCGCGCAGCAGTTAACATCTGAGCCCCAAGTGTCCCAGATGAAGAGAATCCGAGTGAAACCTTCACTCACTGAGAGTCCTCCCCACGGCCCTGAGCTGAGGGACTGCAGGCAGTCCAACACGGAAGGGACGGGTAAAAATGAACCAGTTTTGCTCCCTCAGCCTCTCTGTCCCAGAGACAGGCAGTGGGACGCCATAAACACGTAGCACCATTCTCGCGTAGACACAAGCCGTTCAACCCATCGAATCCACGCCGATTGCCTGTCTCTCTCTCTCTGAGGTTATTCACAATCGGTGGGATCCGTCCTAATCGTGGGGGAACTGTGTCTGAGTCGTGATGAGGTTTTTGACATGCTTGTCATTCACGTCTGAACCAGGGTAGCGAATTACTGCAGGGAATGGACGAAACCGCAAGACATTTGTTTCAACTTGACCAGCTGATTGGCATCGCAGAGAACTGGTTTTGCGATCCAGTTCAGAATAAAAACCGCCGAACAACAGAATGCCACTGAGACCTCTAAAACCACGCACCTTGCGTGGAGTGGATTTGGCGAGTGCATCGATATGCTTCACGCCATTCGGGTATGCAGCTGGCAGAAGAGAGCACCGATCCAAAGGAAATCAGCTCGAGGTGACATTGAATAATAGCAGAGGATGGTTTCGATCCATCGACCTCTGGGTTATGGGCCCAGCACGCTCCCGCTGCGCCACTCTGCTGCCACGCTCTGAGCCCTGTCCACAGAGCGATTCAGCTTTTCATCTGGCACGCGGCTCGCACGTTCGAGACTGATGTCAAAGACCTCCGCTGCTGTCGTGTGATATGCTGTTTCGCAGACGTACGGAGGCTGTGTAAATAGAAACGTTTTTACTAAATTCCCACATTCTGTTGGTCGAACTGTGATTTCACACTGAATGTGTGAAATCACATGTGTCGCAGCGCAGACGGAGGCCATGCGGCCCACCTTCGCTCTGCTGGTTCTATACTTCAGTCAACGTGTGTCTATTCGTTTCATTCTCTCGCATTCTCAGCGTAAATCTGCACATCTGAACGTGACCACCGAATTCCCTTTTGTGTTCATTGAATCTTCCTCTTTGTCAATGTCCGACAGGGACTTACTGACACTAACCACTCCCTGTACGAAAACGTTCTTCCTCCTGTCATTTTTACTTGTTTTCCTGGTGACCTTAAAATTCTGCCGAATCGTTGTGGACCTTTCAGGTGTGGGAACATTTTCACAACATTATTTCCTGTTTCTAGGTCCCTCATGACTTGGAAAACTTCGGTTCTCCGAGGAGAGCTGTCCCAATTTTCCAATCTACCTTCATTGCTGACATTCCCCAAACACCGCACAGCTCACGTCAACCTGTTCGACACGACATCCAACCATTTCACTTCCCTGTTTTCTGCCTTGTCCGTACTCCAGACAGGCCAACCTCGTTTCACCAAGGTGCTTTTTGAGAAAATTAATCAGGCAGTTTTGCACAGGTCAAGTTTTAGAAAAACCTCGGGCTCGTCCGGGATTTGAACCCGGGACCTCTCGCAACTCATCACAGTACGGCACCCAAAGCGAGAATCATACGCCTAGACCAACGAGCCAGAGAGCCGGCCCGCGATAGATGCCCCACACCGCTTGAGTGACCTGAGACGTGCTCACTATGAAATACATTTGAGATTGCTCTAAGAATTGCTAGCGGCAAAGAGTTTCTCGAACAGCTGCTTCTCATTCAGTCTCCCTGCTGCTGTTTGTCACGTCCCCAGGAACCGGGCTCTCTCCACTGGCAGACAATTCAAACATTTTGTTTTGAAATTTTTCTATGACACCCGAGCGGCCAGTGACAAGCATTACCCTCCTCACCATGGGATACAGAGAACAGGAGAAGACCACGCAGATCTCCACAAGTGTATCAACTCGACTGTGCACATTGGGCCAGTATATCACTGTGAAATATTTATGTCCAAGCCTTTTTTCGGAAGCAGATGAGAAGGCGAGGTGCAGAACAGAGCGCAGTTATAAGGGAAAGCTGCTAAAGACGACATTGAGTGAATAGGAGAGAGTGGGTTATGGTCCCAACACGCACCCGTTGTGCCGGGGGTTACACTTCGGGTCCACTCTTCCTTCACTCGCAACACCCCACACCCACCTCCCATAGTGCCAAGTCGCTTTCGCCTGAAACTGCCGAATGTGCAACACCTGCCCATTTACCGGCTCCCTCCTGAATATCCAAGGGCTCAAACATACCTGCCAGGTGAAGCAGCACTTTTGCCACAACCTAGTCCACTGCATTCGCTGCTCACAGTGTCGTTTCCCCAATGTAGCATGAAGCATAAACTGGGTGACTGCTTCGCAGAACATCCCGGTTCTGCCCGCAGGAAAAAGGCCCTGACCTGGCGGTTGTCTGCCACTTTAACACATCACCCTGTTCCCTGACCAACATCTCTGTCTCAGGCTTGCAGCAGTGTTCTAGCTCCAGATGAAAGAACAACACTCATTTTCCACTTGGAGACCTTACAGCCCTCCGGTCTTCAATATCGAGTTCCAGAACTTTAGGGCCTGAACTCCCCCATGTCCTTGACCCCTACCACACAAACGACTCCTTGTTATCACCTCGTCGGCTATGACAGACTACGTATTGTTAGCCACTAACAGTCTCCATGAGCAGCTATTCGCCCTCTCACGCGGATCGTTATTCACTCCTACGTCCTTCCTATTGTTCTCTCTCTCTGAGCTGGCGGCAAACACAGCAATGTACATTGGAGACTCTGAGCCAGCTGAAAGTTGCTCAGTGTGAAGTACATTCCACATTGCTCCAAGAATTGCAAGCAGCAAAGCGTTTCCAGAACTTCTGCTTGTCATTCTGTCCCCGGGGCGATGATGTTTGTCTCATCCCCAGGAACTGGACTATCTCCACTGCTCGATAATTAAACCAATTTATTTCTACTTGCACGTTGTTCTGGGGTGGGGTGGGGCGGGGTGTAGGGTGGGGGCGGGTAGAGTCTCTCTCTCTCTCTCTCTCACTCTCTGAAACCCTTGGGGTGAGAGGTGTCAGTTGCATTAATGCGGGGAACATGAACAACTTTGATTGTGAACTTTCTCCAAAGGTCTGTTATCTGAGAGATGGAAAGATGCTGTGCTGGAAGGACAGAAAGAAATGGACACCGAGGACTCTTCGCCCAGGTAAATTCACATTGTTGTGCAGCCTTCTTGGTGTTCAGAAATCGTCTTCACGCAGCAATCTTACGGAAAGTCTATAGCAAAGTGGGCATCGCTTTCTTTGTTGCTACCGCGCAGCAGTTAACATCTGAGCCCCAAGTGTCCCAGATGAAGAGAATCCGAGTGAAACCTTCACTCACTGAGAGTCCTCCCCACGGCCCTGAGCTGAGGGACTGCAGGCAGTCCAACACGGAAGGGACGGGTAAAAATGAACCAGTTTTGCTCCCTCAGCCTCC
The DNA here is from genome assembly GCF_020745735.1 of Hemiscyllium ocellatum. Classification (NCBI taxonomy): domain Eukaryota; kingdom Metazoa; phylum Chordata; class Chondrichthyes; order Orectolobiformes; family Hemiscylliidae; genus Hemiscyllium; species Hemiscyllium ocellatum. Next base: position 27,981 of record NW_026867923.1, read on the forward strand.
CTGTCCCAGAGACAGGCAGTGGGACGCCATAAACACGTAGCACCATTCTCGCGTAGACACAAGCCGTTCAACCCATCGAATCCACGCCGATTGCCTGTCTCTCTCTCTCTGAGGTTATTCACAATCGGTGGGATCCGTCCTAATCGTGGGGGAACTGTGTCTGAGTCGTGATGAGGTTTTTGACATGCTTGTCATTCACGTCTGAACCAGGGTAGCGAATTACTGCAGGGAATGGACGAAACCGCAAGACATTTGTTTCAACTTGACCAGCTGATTGGCATCGCAGAGAACTGGTTTTGCGATCCAGTTCAGAATAAAAACCGCCGAACAACAGAATGCCACTGAGACCTCTAAAACCACGCACCTTGCGTGGAGTGGATTTGGCGAGTGCATCGATATGCTTCACGCCATTCGGGTATGCAGCTGGCAGAAGAGAGCACCGATCCAAAGGAAATCAGCTCGAGGTGACATTGAATAATAGCAGAGGATGGTTTCGATCCATCGACCTCTGGGTTATGGGCCCAGCACGCTCCCGCTGCGCCACTCTGCTGCCACGCTCTGAGCCCTGTCCACAGAGCGATTCAGCTTTTCATCTGGCACGCGGCTCGCACGTTCGAGACTGATGTCAAAGACCTCCGCTGCTGTCGTGTGATATGCTGTTTCGCAGACGTACGGAGGCTGTGTAAATAGAAACGTTTTTACTAAATTCCCACATTCTGTTGGTCGAACTGTGATTTCACACTGAATGTGTGAAATCACATGTGTCGCAGCGCAGACGGAGGCCATGCGGCCCACCTTCGCTCTGCTGGTTCTATACTTCAGTCAACGTGTGTCTATTCGTTTCATTCTCTCGCATTCTCAGCGTAAATCTGCACATCTGAACGTGACCACCGAATTCCCTTTTGTGTTCATTGAATCTTCCTCTTTGTCAATGTCCGACAGGGACTTACTGACACTAACCACTCCCTGTACGAAAACGTTCTTCCTCCTGTCATTTTTACTTGTTTTCCTGGTGACCTTAAAATTCTGCCGAATCGTTGTGGACCTTTCAGGTGTGGGAACATTTTCACAACATTATTTCCTGTTTCTAGGTCCCTCATGACTTGGAAAACTTCGGTTCTCCGAGGAGAGCTGTCCCAATTTTCCAATCTACCTTCATTGCTGACATTCCCCAAACACCGCACAGCTCACGTCAACCTGTTCGACACGACATCCAACCATTTCACTTCCCTGTTTTCTGCCTTGTCCGTACTCCAGACAGGCCAACCTCGTTTCACCAAGGTGCTTTTTGAGAAAATTAATCAGGCAGTTTTGCACAAGTCAAGTTTTAGAAAAACCTCGGGCTCGTCCGGGATTTGAACCCGGGACCTCTCGCAACTCATCACAGTACGGCACCCAAAGCGAGAATCATACGCCTAGACCAACGAGCCAGAGAGCCGGCCCGCGATAGATGCCCCACACCGCTTGAGTGACCTGAGACGTGCTCACTATGAAATACATTTGAGATTGCTCGAAGAATTGCTAGCGGCAAAGAGTTTCTCGAACAGCTGCTTCTCATTCAGTCTCCCTGCTGCTGTTTGTCACGTCCCCAGGAACCGGGCTCTCTCCACTGGCAGACAATTCAAACATTTTGTTTTGAAATTTTCTATGACACCCGAGCGGCCAGTGACAAGCATTACCCTCCTCACCATGGATACAGAGAACAGGAGAAGACCACGCAGATCTCCACAAGTGTATCAACTCGACTGTGCACATTGGGCCAGTATATCACTGTGAAATATTTATGTCCAAGCTTTTTTCGGAAGCAGATGAGAAGGCGAGGTGCAGAACAGAGCGCAGTTATAAGGGAAAGCTGCTAAAGACGACATTGAGTGAATAGGAGAGAGTGGGTTATGGTCCCAACACGCACCCGTTGTGCCGGGGTTACACTTCGGGTCCACTCTTCCTTCACTCGCAACACCCCACACCCACCTCCCATAGTGCCAAGTCGCTTTCGCCTGAAACTGCCGAATGTGCAACACCTGCCCATTTACCGGCTCCCTCCTGAATATCCAAGGGCTCAAACATACCTCCCAGGTGAAGCAGCACTTTTGCCACAACCTAGTCCACTGCATTCGCTGCTCACAGTGTCGTTTCCCCAATGTAGCATGAAGCATAAACTGGGTGACTGCTTCGCAGAACATCCGGTTCTGCCCGCAGGAAAAAGGCCCTGACCTGGCGGTTGTCTGCCACTTTAACACATCACCCTGTTCCCTGACCAACATCTCTGTCTCAGGCTTGCAGCAGTGTTCTAGCTCCAGATGAAAGAACAACAACTCATTTTCCACTTGGAGACCTTACAGCCCTCCGGTCTTCAATATCGAGTTCCAGAACTTTAGGGCCTGAACTCCCCCATGTCCTTGACCCCTACCACACAAACGACTCCTTGTTATCACCTCGTCGGCTATGACAGACTACGTATTGTTAGCCACTAACAGTCTCCATGAGCAGCTATTCGCCCTCTCACGCGGATCGTTATTCACTCCTACGTCCTTCCTATTGTTCTCTCTCTCTGAGCTGGCGGCAAACACAGCAATGTACATTGGAGACTCTGAGCCAGCTGAAAGTTGCTCAGTGTGAAGTACATTCCACATTGCTCCAAGAATTGCAAGCAGCAAAGCGTTTCCAGAACTTCTGCTTGTCATTCTGTCCCCGGGGCGATGATGTTTGTCTCATCCCCAGGAACTGGACTATCTCCACTGCTCGATAATTAAACCAATTTATTTCTACTTGCACGTTGTTCTGGGGTGGGGTGGGGCGGGGTGTAGGGTGGGGGCGGGTAGAGTCTCTCTCTCTCTCTCTCTCACTCTCTGAAACCCTTGGGGTGAGAGGTGTCAGTTGCATTAATGCGGGGAACATGAACAACTTTGATTGTGAACTTTCTCCAAAGGTCTGTTATCTGAGAGATGGAAAGATGCTGTGCTGGAAGGACAGAAAGAAATGGACACCGAGGACTCTTCGCCCAGGTAAATTCACATTGTTGTGCAGCCTTCTTGGTGTTCAGAAATCGTCTTCACGCAGCAATCTTACGGAAAGTCTATAGCAAAGTGGGCATCGCTTTCTTTGTTGCTACCGCGCAGCAGTTAACATCTGAGCCCCAAGTGTCCCAGATGAAGAGAATCCGAGTGAAACCTTCACTCACTGAGAGTCCTCCCCACGGCCCTGAGCTGAGGGACTGCAGGCAGTCCAACACGGAAGGGACGGGTAAAAATGAACCAGTTTTGCTCCCTCAGCCTCTCTGTCCCAGAGACAGGCAGTGGGACGCCATAAACACGTAGCACCATTCTCGCGTAGACACAAGCCGTTCAACCCATCGAATCCACGCCGATTGCCTGTCTCTCTCTCTCTGAGGTTATTCACAATCGGTGGGATCCGTCCTAATCGTGGGGGAACTGTGTCTGAGTCGTGATGAGGTTTTTGACATGCTTGTCATTCACGTCTGAACCAGGGTAGCGAATTACTGCAGGGAATGGACGAAACCGCAAGACATTTGTTTCAACTTGACCAGCTGATTGGCATCGCAGAGAACTGGTTTTGCGATCCAGTTCAGAATAAAAACCGCCGAACAACAGAATGCCACTGAGACCTCTAAAACCACGCACCTTGCGTGGAGTGGATTTGGCGAGTGCATCGATATGCTTCACGCCATTCGGGTATGCAGCTGGCAGAAGAGAGCACCGATCCAAAGGAAATCAGCTCGAGGTGACATTGAATAATAGCAGAGGATGGTTTCGATCCATCGACCTCTGGGTTATGGGCCCAGCACGCTCCCGCTGCGCCACTCTGCTGCCACGCTCTGAGCCCTGTCCACAGAGCGATTCAGCTTTTCATCTGGCACGCGGCTCGCACGTTCGAGACTGATGTCAAAGACCTCCGCTGCTGTCGTGTGATATGCTGTTTCGCAGACGTACGGAGGCTGTGTAAATAGAAACGTTTTTACTAAATTCCCACATTCTGTTGGTCGAACTGTGATTTCACACTGAATGTGTGAAATCACATGTGTCGCAGCGCAGACGGAGGCCATGCGGCCCACCTTCGCTCTGCTGGTTCTATACTTCAGTCAACGTGTGTCTATTCGTTTCATTCTCTCGCATTCTCAGCGTAAATCTGCACATCTGAACGTGACCACCGAATTCCCTTTTGTGTTCATTGAATCTTCCTCTTTGTCAATGTCCGACAGGGACTTACTGACACTAACCACTCCCTGTACGAAAACGTTCTTCCTCCTGTCATTTTTACTTGTTTTCCTGGTGACCTTAAAATTCTGCCGAATCGTTGTGGACCTTTCAGGTGTGGGAACATTTTCACAACATTATTTCCTGTTTCTAGGTCCCTCATGACTTGGAAAACTTCGGTTCTCCGAGGAGAGCTGTCCCAATTTTCCAATCTACCTTCATTGCTGACATTCCCCAAACACCGCACAGCTCACGTCAACCTGTTCGACACGACATCCAACCATTTCACTTCCCTGTTTTCTGCCTTGTCCGTACTCCAGACAGGCCAACCTCGTTTCACCAAGGTGCTTTTTGAGAAAATTAATCAGGCAGTTTTGCACAAGTCAAGTTTTAGAAAAACCTCGGGCTCGTCCGGGATTTGAACCCGGGACCTCTCGCAACTCATCACAGTACGGCACCCAAAGCGAGAATCATACGCCTAGACCAACGAGCCAGAGAGCCGGCCCGCGATAGATGCCCCACACCGCTTGAGTGACCTGAGACGTGCTCACTATGAAATACATTTGAGATTGCTCGAAGAATTGCTAGCGGCAAAGAGTTTCTCGAACAGCTGCTTCTCATTCAGTCTCCCTGCTGCTGTTTGTCACGTCCCCAGGAACCGGGCTCTCTCCACTGGCAGACAATTCAAACATTTTGTTTTGAAATTTTTCTATGACACCCCGAGCGGCCAGTGACAAGCATTACACTCCTCACCATGGGATACAGAGAACAGGAGAAGACCACGCAGATCTCCACGAGTGTATCAACTCTACTGTGCACATTGGGCCAGTATATCACTGTGAAATATTTATGTCCAAGCCTTTTTTCGGAAGCAGATGAGAAGGCGAGGTGCAGAACAGAGCGCAGTTATAAGGGAAAGCTGCTAAAGACGACATTGTGTGAATAGGAGAGAGTGGGTTATGGTCCCAACACGCACCCGTTGTGCCGGGGTTACACTTCGGGTCCACTCTTCCTTCACTCGCAACACCCCACACCCACCTCCCATAGTGCCAAGTCGCTTTCGCCTGAAACTGCCGAATGTGCAACACCTGCCCATTTACCGGCTCCCTCCTGAATATCCAAGGGCTCAAACATACCTCCCAGGTGAAGCAGCACTTTTGCCACAACCTAGTCCACTGCATTCGCTGCTCACAGTGTCGTTTCCCCAATGTAGCATGAAGCATAAACTGGGTGACTGCTTCGCAGAACATCCCGGTTCTGCCCGCAGGAAAAAGGCCCTGACCTGGCGGTTGTCTGCCACTTTAACACATCACCCTGTTCCCTGACCAACATCTCTGTCTCAGGCTTGCAGCAGTGTTCTAGCTCCAGATGAAAGAACAACAACTCATTTTCCACTTGGAGACCTTACAGCCCTCCGGTCTTCAATATCGAGTTCCATAACTTTAGGGCCTGAACTCCCCCATGTCCTTGACCCCTACCACACAAACGACTCCTTGTTATCACCTCGTCGGCTATGACAGACTACGTATTGTTAGCCACTAACAGTCTCCATGAGCAGCTATTCGCCCTCTCACGCGGATCGTTATTCACTCCTACGTCCTTCCTATTGTTCTCTCTCTCTGAGCTGGCGGCAAACACAGCAATGTACATTGGAGACTCTGAGCCAGCTGAAAGTTGCTCAGTGTGAAGTACATTCCACATTGCTCCAAGAATTGCAAGCAGCAAAGCGTTTCCAGAACTTCTGCTTGTCATTCTGTCCCCGGGGCGATGATGTTTGTCTCATCCCCAGGAACTGGACTATCTCCACTGCTCGATAATTAAACCAATTTATTTCTACTTGCACGTTGTTCTGGGGTGGGGTGGGGCGGGGTGTAGGGTGGGGGCGGGTAGAGTCTCTCTCTCTCTCTCTCTCACTCTCTGAAACCCGTGGGGTGAGAGGTGTCAGTTGCATTAATGCGGGGAACATGAACAACTTTGATTGTGAACTTTCTCCAAAGGTCTGTTATCTGAGAGATGGAAAGATGCTGTGCTGGAAGGACAGAAAGAAATGGACACCGAGGACTCTTCGCCCAGGTAAATTCACATTGTTGTGCAGCCTTCTTGGTGTTCAGAAATCGTCTTCACGCAGCAATCTTACGGAAAGTCTATAGCAAAGTGGGCATCGCTTTCTTTGTTGCTACCGCGCAGCAGTTAACATCTGAGCCCCAAGTGTCCCAGATGAAGAGAATCCGAGTGAAACCTTCACTCACTGAGAGTCCTCCCCACGGCCCTGAGCTGAGGGACTGCAGGCAGTCCAACACGGAAGGGACGGGTAAAAATGAACCAGTTTTGCTCCCTCAGCCTCCCTGTCCCAGAGACAGGCAGTGGGACGCCATAAACACGTAGCACCATTCTCGCGTAGACACAAGCCGTTCAACCCATCGAATCCACGCCGATTGCCTGTCTCTCTCTCTCTGAGGTTATTCACAATCGGTGGGATCCGTCCTAATCGTGGGGGAACTGTGTCTGAGTCGTGATGAGGTTTTTGACATGCTTGTCATTCACGTCTGAACCAGGGTAGCGAATTACTGCAGGGAATGGACGAAACCGCAAGACATTTGTTTCAACTTGACCAGCTGATTGGCATCGCAGAGAACTGGTTTTGCGATCCAGTTCAGAATAAAAACCGCCGAACAACAGAATGCCACTGAGACCTCTAAAACCACGCACCTTGCGTGGAGTGGATTTGGCGAGTGCATCGATATGCTTCACGCCATTCGGGTATGCAGCTGGCAGAAGAGAGCACCGATCCAAAGGAAATCAGCTCGAGGTGACATTGAATAATAGCAGAGGATGGTTTCGATCCATCGACCTCTGGGTTATGGGCCCAGCACGCTCCCGCTGCGCCACTCTGCTGCCACGCTCTGAGCCCTGTCCACAGAGCGATTCAGCTTTTCATCTGGCACGCGGCTCGCACGTTCGAGACTGATGTCAAAGACCTCCGCTGCTGTCGTGTGATATGCTGTTTCGCAGACGTACGGAGGCTGTGTAAATAGAAACGTTTTTACTAAATTCCCACATTCTGTTGGTCGAACTGTGATTTCACACTGAATGTGTGAAATCACATGTGTCGCAGCGCAGACGGAGGCCATGCGGCCCACCTTCGCTCTGCTGGTTCTATACTTCAGTCAACGTGTGTCTATTCGTTTCATTCTCTCGCATTCTCAGCGTAAATCTGCACATCTGAACGTGACCACCGAATTCCCTTTTGTGTTCATTGAATCTTCCTCTTTGTCAATGTCCGACAGGGACTTACTGACACTAACCACTCCCTGTACGAAAACGTTCTTCCTCCTGTCATTTTTACTTGTTTTCCTGGTGACCTTAAAATTCTGCCGAATCGTTGTGGACCTTTCAGGTGTGGGAACATTTTCACAACATTATTTCCTGTTTCTAGGTCCCTCATGACTTGGAAAACTTCGGTTCTCCGAGGAGAGCTGTCCCAATTTTCCAATCTACCTTCATTGCTGACATTCCCCAAACACCGCACAGCTCACGTCAACCTGTTCGACACGACATCCAACCATTTCACTTCCCTGTTTTCTGCCTTGTCCGTACTCCAGACAGGCCAACCTCGTTTCACCAAGGTGCTTTTTGAGAAAATTAATCAGGCAGTTTTGCACAAGTCAAGTTTTAGAAAAACCTCGGCTCGTCCGGGATTTGAACCCGGGACCTCTCGCAACTCATCACAGTACGGCACCCAAAGCGAGAATCATACGCCTAGACCAACGAGCCAGAGAGCCGGCCCGCGATAGATGCCCCACACCGCTTGAGTGACCTGAGACGTGCTCACTATGAAATACATTTGAGATTGCTCGAAGAATTGCTAGCGGCAAAGAGTTTCTCGAACAGCTGCTTCTCATTCAGTCTCCCTGCTGCTGTTTGTCACGTCCCCAGGAACCGGGCTCTCTCCACTGGCAGACAATTCAAACATTTTGTTTTGAAATTTTTCTATGACACCCGAGCGGCCAGTGACAAGCATTACCCTCCTCACCATGGGATACAGAGAACAGGAGAAGACCACGCAGATCTCCACAAGTGTATCAACTCGACTGTGCACATTGGGCCAGTATATCACTGTGAAATATTTATGTCCAAGCCTTTTTTCGGAAGCAGATGAGAAGGCGAGGTGCAGAACAGAGCGCAGTTATAAGGGAAAGCTGCTAAAGACGACATTGAGTGAATAGGAGAGAGTGGGTTATGGTCCCAACACGCACCCGTTGTGCCAGGGGTTACACTTCGGGTCCACTCTTCCTTCACTCGCAACACCCCACACCCACCTCCCATAGTGCCAAGTCGCTTTCGCCTGAAACTGCCGAATGTGCAACACCTGCCCATTTACCGGCTCCCTCCTGAATATCCAAGGGCTCAAACATACCTCCCAGGTGAAGCAGCACTTTTGCCACAACCTAGTCCACTGCATTCGCTGCTCACAGTGTCGTTTCCCCAATGTAGCATGAAGCATAAACTGGGTGACTGCTTCGCAGAACATCCCGGTTCTGCCCGCAGGAAAAAGGCCCTGACCTGGCGGTTGTCTGCCACTTTAACACATCACCCTGTTCCCTGACCAACATCTCTGTCTCAGGCTTGCAGCAGTGTTCTAGCTCCAGATGAAAGAACAACAACTCATTTTCCACTTGGAGACCTTACAGCCCTCCGGTCTTCAATATCGAGTTCCATAACTTTAGGGCCTGAACTCCCCCATGTCCTTGACCCCTACCACACAAACGACTCCTTGTTATCACCTCGTCGGCTATGACAGACTACGTATTGTTAGCCACTAACAGTCTCCATGAGCAGCTATTCGCCCTCTCACGCGGATCGTTATTCACTCCTACGTCCTTCCTATTGTTCTCTCTCTCTGAGCTGGCGGCAAACACAGCAATGTACATTGGAGACTCTGAGCCAGCTGAAAGTTGCTCAGTGTGAAGTACATTCCACATTGCTCCAAGAATTGCAAGCAGCAAAGCGTTTCCAGAACTTCTGCTTGTCATTCTGTCCCCGGGGCGATGATGTTTGTCTCATCCCCAGGAACTGGACTATCTCCACTGCTCGATAATTAAACCAATTTATTTCTACTTGCACGTTGTTCTGGGGTGGGGTGGGGCGGGGTGTAGGGTGGGGGCGGGTAGAGTCTCTCTCTCTCTCTCTCTCACTCTCTGAAACCCTTGGGGTGAGAGGTGTCAGTTGCATTAATGCGGGGAACATGAACAACTTTGATTGTGAACTTTCTCCAAAGGTCTGTTATCTGAGAGATGGAAAGATGCTGTGCTGGAAGGACAGAAAGAAATGGACACCGAGGACTCTTCGCCCAGGTAAATTCACATTGTTGTGCAGCCTTCTTGGTGTTCAGAAATCGTCTTCACGCAGCAATCTTACGGAAAGTCTATAGCAAAGTGGGCATCGCTTTCTTTGTTGCTACCGCGCAGCAGTTAACATCTGAGCCCCAAGTGTCCCAGATGAAGAGAATCCGAGTGAAACCTTCACTCACTGAGAGTCCTCCCCACGGCCCTGAGCTGAGGGACTGCAGGCAGTCCAACACGGAAGGGACGGTAAAAATGAACCAGTTTTGCTCCCTCAGCCTCTCTGTCCCAGAGACAGGCAGTGGGACGCCATAAACACGTAGCACCATTCTCGCGTAGACACAAGCCGTTCAACCCATCGAATCCACGCCGATTGCCTGTCTCTCTCTCTCTGAGGTTATTCACAATCGGTGGGATCCGTCCTAATCGTGGGGGAACTGTGTCTGAGTCGTGATGAGGTTTTTGACATGCTTGTCATTCACGTCTGAACCAGGGTAGCGAATTACTGCAGGGAATGGACGAAACCGCAAGACATTTGTTTCAACTTGACCAGCTGATTGGCATCGCAGAGAACTGGTTTTGCGATCCAGTTCAGAATAAAAAACCGCCGAACAACAGAATGCCACTGAGACCTCTAAAACCACGCACCTTGCGTGGAGTGGATTTGGCGAGTGCATCGATATGCTTCACGCCATTCGGGTATGCAGCTGGCAGAAGAGAGCACCGATCCAAAGGAAATCAGCTCGAGGTGACATTGAATAATAGCAGAGGATGGTTTCGATCCATCGACCTCTGGGTTATGGGCCCAGCACGCTCCCGCTGCGCCACTCTGCTGCCACGCTCTGAGCCCTGTCCACAGAGCGATTCAGCTTTTCATCTGGCACGCGGCTCGCACGTTCGAGACTGATGTCAAAGACCTCCGCTGCTGTCGTGTGATATGCTGTTTCGCAGACGTACGGAGGCTGTGTAAATAGAAACGTTTTTACTAAATTCCCACATTCTGTTGGTCGAACTGTGATTTCACACTGAATGTGTGAAATCACATGTGTCGCAGCGCAGACGGAGGCCATGCGGCCCACCTTCGCTCTGCTGGTTCTATACTTCAGTCAACGTGTGTCTATTCGTTTCATTCTCTCGCATTCTCAGCGTAAATCTGCACATCTGAACGTGACCACCGAATTCCCTTTTGTGTTCATTGAATCTTCCTCTTTGTCAATGTCCGACAGGGACTTACTGACACTAACCACTCCCTGTACGAAAACGTTCTTCCTCCTGTCATTTTTACTTGTTTTCCTGGTGACCTTAAAATTCTGCCGAATCGTTGTGGACCTTTCAGGTGTGGGAACATTTTCACAACATTATTTCCTGTTTCTAGGTCCCTCATGACTTGGAAAACTTCGGTTCTCCGAGGAGAGCTGTCCCAATTTTCCAATCTACCTTCATTGCTGACATTCCCCAAACACCGCACAGCTCACGTCAACCTGTTCGACACGACATCCAACCATTTCACTTCCCTGTTTTCTGCCTTGTCCGTACTCCAGACAGGCCAACCTCGTTTCACCAAGGTGCTTTTTGAGAAAATTAATCAGGCAGTTTTGCACAAGTCAAGTTTTAGAAAAACCTCGGGCTCGTCCGGGATTTGAACCCGGGACCTCTCGCAACTCATCACAGTACGGCACCCAAAGCGAGAATCATACGCCTAGACCAACGAGCCAGAGAGCCGGCCCGCGATAGATGCCCCACACCGCTTGAGTGACCTGAGACGTGCTCACTATGAAATACATTTGAGATTGCTCGAAGAATTGCTAGCGGCAAAGAGTTTCTCGAACAGCTGCTTCTCATTCAGTCTCCCTGCTGCTGTTTGTCACGTCCCCAGGAACCGGGCTCTCTCCACTGGCAGACAATTCAAACATTTTGTTTTGAAATTTTTCTATGACACCCGAGCGGCCAGTGACAAGCATTACCCTCCTCACCATGGGATACAGAGAACAGGAGAAGACCACGCAGATCTCCACGAGTGTATCAACTCGACTGTGCACATTGGGCCAGTATATCACTGTGAAATATTTATGTCCAAGCCTTTTTTCGGAAGCAGATGAGAAGGCGAGGTGCAGAACAGAGCGCAGTTATAAGGGAAAGCTGCTAAAGACGACATTGAGTGAATAGGAGAGAGTGGGTTATGGTCCCAACACGCACCCGTTGTGCCGGGGGTTACACTTCGGGTCCACTCTTCCTTCACTCGCAACACCCCACACCCACCTCCCATAGTGCCAAGTCGCTTTCGCCTGAAACTGCCGAATGTGCAACACCTGCCCATTTACCGGCTCCCTCCTGAATATCCAAGGGCTCAAACATACCTCCCAGGTGAAGCAGCACTTTTGCCACAACCTAGTCCACTGCATTCGCTGCTCACAGTGTCGTTTCCCCAATGTAGCATGAAGCATAAACTGGGTGACTGCTTCGCAGAACATCCCGGTTCTGCCCGCAGGAAAAAGGCCCTGACCTGGCGGTTGTCTGCCACTTTAACACATCACCCTGTTCCCTGACCAACATCTCTGTCTCAGGCTTGCAGCAGTGTTCTAGCTCCAGATGAAAGAACAACAACTCATTTTCCACTTGGAGACCTTACAGCCCTCCGGTCTTCAATATCGAGTTCCAGAACTTTAGGGCCTGAACTCCCCCATGTCCTTGACCCCTACCACACAAACGACTCCTTGTTATCACCTCGTCGGCTATGACAGACTACGTATTGTTAGCCACTAACAGTCTCCATGAGCAGCTATTCGCCCTCTCACGCGGATCGTTATTCACTCCTACGTCCTTCCTATTGTTCTCTCTCTCTGAGCTGGCGGCAAACACAGCAATGTACATTGGAGACTCTGAGCCAGCTGAAAGTTGCTCAGTGTGAAGTACATTCCACATTGCTCCAAGAATTGCAAGCAGCAAAGCGTTTCCAGAACTTCTGCTTGTCATTCTGTCCCCGGGGCGATGATGTTTGTCTCATCCCAGGAACTGGACTATCTCCACTGCTCGATAATTAAACCAATTTATTTCTACTTGCACGTTGTTCTGGGGTGGGGTGGGGCGGGGTGTAGGGTGGGGGCGGGTAGAGTCTCTCTCTCTCTCTCTCTCACTCTCTGAAACCCTTGGGGTGAGAGGTGTCAGTTGCATTAATGCGGGGAACATGAACAACTTTGATTGTGAACTTTCTCCAAAGGTCTGTTATCTGAGAGATGGAAAGATGCTGTGCTGGAAGGACAGAAAGAAATGGACACCGAGGACTCTTCGCCCAGGTAAATTCACATTGTTGTGCAGCCTTCTTGGTGTTCAGAAATCGTCTTCACGCAGCAATCTTACGGAAAGTCTATAGCAAAGTGGGCATCGCTTTCTTTGTTGCTACCGCGCAGCAGTTAACATCTGAGCCCCAAGTGTCCCAGATGAAGAGAATCCGAGTGAAACCTTCACTCACTGAGAGTCCTCCCCACGGCCCTGAGCTGAGGGACTGCAGGCAGTCCAACACGGAAGGGACGGGTAAAAATGAACCAGTTTTGCTCCCTCAGCCTCTCTGTCCCAGAGACAGGCAGTGGGACGCCATAAACACGTAGCACCATTCTCGCGTAGACACAAGCCGTTCAACCCATCGAATCCACGCCGATTGCCTGTCTCTCTCTCTCTGAGGTTATTCACAATCGGTGGGATCCGTCCTAATCGTGGGGGAACTGTGTCTGAGTCGTGATGAGGTTTTTGACATGCTTGTCATTCACGTCTGAACCAGGGTAGCGAATTACTGCAGGGAATGGACGAAACCGCAAGACATTTGTTTCAACTTGACCAGCTGATTGGCATCGCAGAGAACTGGTTTTGCGATCCAGTTCAGAATAAAAACCGCCGAACAACAGAATGCCACTGAGACCTCTAAAACCACGCACCTTGCGTGGAGTGGATTTGGCGAGTGCATCGATATGCTTCACGCCATTCGGGTATGCAGCTGGCAGAAGAGAGCACCGATCCAAAGGAAATCAGCTCGAGGTGACATTGAATAATAGCAGAGGATGGTTTCGATCCATCGACCTCTGGGTTATGGGCCCAGCACGCTCCCGCTGCGCCACTCTGCTGCCACGCTCTGAGCCCTGTCCACAGAGCGATTCAGCTTTTCATCTGGCACGCGGCTCGCACGTTCGAGACTGATGTCAAAGACCTCCGCTGCTGTCGTGTGATATGCTGTTTCGCAGACGTACGGAGGCTGTGTAAATAGAAACGTTTTTACTAAATTCCCACATTCTGTTGGTCGAACTGTGATTTCACACTGAATGTGTGAAATCACATGTGTCGCAGCGCAGACGGAGGCCATGCGGCCCACCTTCGCTCTGCTGGTTCTATACTTCAGTCAACGTGTGTCTATTCGTTTCATTCTCTCGCATTCTCAGCGTAAATCTGCACATCTGAACGTGACCACCGAATTCCCTTTTGTGTTCATTGAATCTTCCTCTTTGTCAATGTCCGACAGGGACTTACTGACACTAACCACTCCCTGTACGAAAACGTTCTTCCTCCTGTCATTTTTACTTGTTTTCCTGGTGACCTTAAAATTCTGCCGAATCGTTGTGGACCTTTCAGGTGTGGGAACATTTTCACAACATTATTTCCTGTTTCTAGGTCCCTCATGACTTGGAAAACTTCGGTTCTCCGAGGAGAGCTGTCCCAATTTTCCAATCTACCTTCATTGCTGACATTCCCCAAACACCGCACAGCTCACGTCAACCTGTTCGACACGACATCCAACCATTTCACTTCCCTGTTTTCTGCCTTGTCCGTACTCCAGACAGGCCAACCTCGTTTCACCAAGGTGCTTTTTGAGAAAATTAATCAGGCAGTTTTGCACAAGTCAAGTTTTAGAAAACCTCGGGCTCGTCCGGGATTTGAACCCGGGACCTCTCGCAACTCATCACAGTACGGCACCCAAAGCGAGAATCATACGCCTAGACCAACGAGCCAGAGAGCCGGCCCGCGATAGATGCCCCCACACCGCTTGAGTGACCTGAGACGTGCTCACTATGAAATACATTTGAGATTGCTCTAAGAATTGCTAGCGGCAAAGAGTTTCTCGAACAGCTGCTTCTCATTCAGTCTCCCTGCTGCTGTTTGTCACGTCCCCAGGAACCGGGCTCTCTCCACTGGCAGACAATTCAAACATTTTGTTTTGAAATTTTTCTATGACACCCGAGCGGCCAGTGACAAGCATTACCCTCCTCACCATGGGATACAGAGAACAGGAGAAGACCACGCAGATCTCCACGAGTGTATCAACTCGACTGTGCACATTGGGCCAGTATATCACTGTGAAATATTTATGTCCAAGCCTTTTTTCGGAAGCAGATGAGAAGGCGAGGTGCAGAACAGAGCGCAGTTATAAGGGAAAGCTGCTAAAGACGACATTGAGTGAATAGGAGAGAGTGGGTTATGGTCCCAACACGCACCCGTTGTGCCGGGGGTTACACTTCGGGTCCACTCTTCCTTCACTCGCAACACCCCACACCCACCTCCCATAGTGCCAAGTCGCTTTCGCCTGAAACTGCCGAATGTGCAACACCTGCCCATTTACCGGCTCCCTCCTGAATATCCAAGGGCTCAAACATACCTCCCAGGTGAAGCAGCACTTTTGCCACAACCTAGTCCACTGCATTCGCTGCTCACAGTGTCGTTTCCCCAATGTAGCATGAAGCATAAACTGGGTGACTGCTTCGCAGAACATCCCGGTTCTGCCCGCAGGAAAAAGGCCCTGACCTGGCGGTTGTCTGCCACTTTAACACATCACCCTGTTCCCTGACCAACATCTCTGTCTCAGGCTTGCAGCAGTGTTCTAGCTCCAGATGAAAGAACAACAACTCATTTTCCACTTGGAGACCTTACAGCCCTCCGGTCTTCAATATCGAGTTCCATAACTTTAGGGCCTGAACTCCCCCATGTCCTTGACCCCTACCACACAAACGACTCCTTGTTATCACCTCGTCGGCTATGACAGACTACGTATTGTTAGCCACTAACAGTCTCCATGAGCAGCTATTCGCCCTCTCACGCGGATCGTTATTCACTCCTACGTCCTTCCTATTGTTCTCTCTCTCTGAGCTGGCGGCAAACACAGCAATGTACATTGGAGACTCTGAGCCAGCTGAAAGTTGCTCAGTGTGAAGTACATTCCACATTGCTCCAAGAATTGCAAGCAGCAAAGCGTTTCCAGAACTTCTGCTTGTCATTCTGTCCCCGGGGCGATGATGTTTGTCTCATCCCCAGGAACTGGACTATCTCCACTGCTCGATAATTAAACCAATTTATTTCTACTTGCACGTTGTTCTGGGGTGGGGTGGGGCGGGGTGTAGGGTGGGGGCGGGTAGAGTCTCTCTCTCTCTCTCTCTCACTCTCTGAAACCCTTGGGGTGAGAGGTGTCAGTTGCATTAATGCGGGGAACATGAACAACTTTGATTGTGAACTTTCTCCAAAGGTCTGTTATCTGAGAGATGGAAAGATGCTGTGCTGGAAGGACAGAAAGAAATGGACACCGAGGACTCTTCGCCCAGGTAAATTCACATTGTTGTGCAGCCTTCTTGGTGTTCAGAAATCGTCTTCACGCAGCAATCTTACGGAAAGTCTATAGCAAAGTGGGCATCGCTTTCTTTGTTGCTACCGCGCAGCAGTTAACATCTGAGCCCCAAGTGTCCCAGATGAAGAGAATCCGAGTGAAACCTTCACTCACTGAGAGTCCTCCCCACGGCCCTGAGCTGAGGGACTGCAGGCAGTCCAACACGGAAGGGACGGGTAAAAATGAACCAGTTTTGCTCCCTCAGCCTCTCTGTCCCAGAGACAGGCAGTGGGACGCCATAAACACGTAGCACCATTCTCGCGTAGACACAAGCCGTTCAACCCATCGAATCCACGCCGATTGCCTGTCTCTCTCTCTCTGAGGTTATTCACAATCGGTGGGATCCGTCCTAATCGTGGGGGAACTGTGTCTGAGTCGTGATGAGGTTTTTGACATGCTTGTCATTCACGTCTGAACCAGGGTAGCGAATTACTGCAGGGAATGGACGAAACCGCAAGACATTTGTTTCAACTTGACCAGCTGATTGGCATCGCAGAGAACTGGTTTTTGCGATCCAGTTCAGAATAAAAACCGCCGAACAACAGAATGCCACTGAGACCTCTAAAACCACGCACCTTGCGTGGAGTGGATTTGGCGAGTGCATCGATATGCTTCACGCCATTCGGGTATGCAGCTGGCAGAAGAGAGCACCGATCCAAAGGAAATCAGCTCGAGGTGACATTGAATAATAGCAGAGGATGGTTTCGATCCATCGACCTCTGGGTTATGGGCCCAGCACGCTCCCGCTGCGCCACTCTGCTGCCACGCTCTGAGCCCTGTCCACAGAGCGATTCAGCTTTTCATCTGGCACGCGGCTCGCACGTTCGAGACTGATGTCAAAGACCTCCGCTGCTGTCGTGTGATATGCTGTTTCGCAGACGTACGGAGGCTGTGTAAATAGAAACGTTTTTACTAAATTCCCACATTCTGTTGGTCGAACTGTGATTTCACACTGAATGTGTGAAATCACATGTGTCGCAGCGCAGACGGAGGCCATGCGGCCCACCTTCGCTCTGCTGGTTCTATACTTCAGTCAACGTGTGTCTATTCGTTTCATTCTCTCGCATTCTCAGCGTAAATCTGCACATCTGAACGTGACCACCGAATTCCCTTTTGTGTTCATTGAATCTTCCTCTTTGTCAATGTCCGACAGGGACTTACTGACACTAACCACTCCCTGTACGAAAACGTTCTTCCTCCTGTCATTTTACTTGTTTTCCTGGTGACCTTAAAATTCTGCCGAATCGTTGTGGACCTTTCAGGTGTGGGAACATTTTCACAACATTATTTCCTGTTTCTAGGTCCCTCATGACTTGGAAAACTTCGGTTCTCCGAGGAGAGCTGTCCCAATTTTCCAATCTACCTTCATTGCTGACATTCCCCAAACACCGCACAGCTCACGTCAACCTGTTCGACACGACATCCAACCATTTCACTTCCCTGTTTTCTGCCTTGTCCGTACTCCAGACAGGCCAACCTCGTTTCACCAAGGTGCTTTTTGAGAAAATTAATCAGGCAGTTTTGCACAAGTCAAGTTTTAGAAAAACCTCGGGCTCGTCCGGGATTTGAACCCGGGACCTCTCGCAACTCATCACAGTACGGCACCCAAAGCGAGAATCATACGCCTAGACCAACGAGCCAGAGAGCCGGCCCGCGATAGATGCCCCACACCGCTTGAGTGACCTGAGACGTGCTCACTATGAAATACATTTGAGATTGCTCTAAGAATTGCTAGCGGCAAAGAGTTTCTCGAACAGCTGCTTCTCATTCAGTCTCCCTGCTGCTGTTTGTCACGTCCCCAGGAACCGGGCTCTCTCCACTGGCAGACAATTCAAACATTTTGTTTTGAAATTTTTCTATGACACCCGAGCGGCCAGTGACAAGCATTACCCTCCTCACCATGGGATACAGAGAACAGGAGAAGACCACGCAGATCTCCACGAGTGTATCAACTCGACTGTGCACATTGGGCCAGTATATCACTGTGAAATATTTATGTCCAAGCCTTTTTTCGGAAGCAGATGAGAAGGCGAGGTGCAGAACAGAGCGCAGTTATAAGGGAAAGCTGCTAAAGACGACATTGAGTGAATAGGAGAGAGTGGGTTATGGTCCCAACACGCACCCGTTGTGCCGGGGGTTACACTTCGGGTCCACTCTTCCTTCACTCGCAACACCCCACACCCACCTCCCATAGTGCCAAGTCGCTTTCGCCTGAAACTGCCGAATGTGCAACACCTGCCCATTTACCGGCTCCCTCCTGAATATCCAAGGGCTCAAACATACCTCCCAGGTGAAGCAGCACTTTTGCCACAACCTAGTCCACTGCATTCGCTGCTCACAGTGTCGTTTCCCCAATGTAGCATGAAGCATAAACTGGGTGACTGCTTCGCAGAACATCCCGGTTCTGCCCGCAGGAAAAAGGCCCTGACCTGGCGGTTGTCTGCCACTTTAACACATCACCCTGTTCCCTGACCAACATCTCTGTCTCAGGCTTGCAGCAGTGTTCTAGCTCCAGATGAAAGAACAACAACTCATTTTCCACTTGGAGACCTTACAGCCCTCCGGTCTTCAATATCGAGTTCCATAACTTTAGGGCCTGAACTCCCCCATGTCCTTGACCCCTACCACACAAACGACTCCTTGTTATCACCTCGTCGGCTATGACAGACTACGTATTGTTAGCCACTAACAGTCTCCATGAGCAGCTATTCGCCCTCTCACGCGGATCGTTATTCACTCCTACGTCCTTCCTATTGTTCTCTCTCTCTGAGCTGGCGGCAAACACAGCAATGTACATTGGAGACTCTGAGCCAGCTGAAAGTTGCTCAGTGTGAAGTACATTCCACATTGCTCCAAGAATTGCAAGCAGCAAAGCGTTTCCAGAACTTCTGCTTGTCATTCTGTCCCCGGGGCGATGATGTTTGTCTCATCCCCAGGAACTGGACTATCTCCACTGCTCGATAATTAAACCAATTTATTTCTACTTGCACGTTGTTCTGGGGTGGGGTGGGGCGGGGTGTAGGGTGGGGGCGGGTAGAGTCTCTCTCTCTCTCTCTCTCACTCTCTGAAACCCTTGGGGTGAGAGGTGTCAGTTGCATTAATGCGGGGAACATGAACAACTTTGATTGTGAACTTTCTCCAAAGGTCTGTTATCTGAGAGATGGAAAGATGCTGTGCTGGAAGGACAGAAAGAAATGGACACCGAGGACTCTTCGCCCAGGTAAATTCACATTGTTGTGCAGCCTTCTTGGTGTTCAGAAATCGTCTTCACGCAGCAATCTTACGGAAAGTCTATAGCAAAGTGGGCATCGCTTTCTTTGTTGCTACCGCGCAGCAGTTAACATCTGAGCCCCAAGTGTCCCAGATGAAGAGAATCCGAGTGAAACCTTCACTCACTGAGAGTCCTCCCCACGGCCCTGAGCTGAGGGACTGCAGGCAGTCCAACACGGAAGGGACGGGTAAAAATGAACCAGTTTTGCTCCCTCAGCCTCTCTGTCCCAGAGACAGGCAGTGGGACGCCATAAACACGTAGCACCATTCTCGCGTAGACACAAGCCGTTCAACCCATCGAATCCACGCCGATTGCCTGTCTCTCTCTCTCTGAGGTTATTCACAATCGGTGGGATCCGTCCTAATCGTGGGGAACTGTGTCTGAGTCGTGATGAGGTTTTTGACATGCTTGTCATTCACGTCTGAACCAGGGTAGCGAATTACTGCAGGGAATGGACGAAACCGCAAGACATTTGTTTCAACTTGACCAGCTGATTGGCATCGCAGAGAACTGGTTTTGCGATCCAGTTCAGAATAAAAACCGCCGAACAACAGAATGCCACTGAGACCTCTAAAACCACGCACCTTGCATGGAGTGGATTTGGCGAGTGCATCGATATGCTTCACGCCATTCGGGTATGCAGCTGGCAGAAGAGAGCACCGATCCAAAGGAAATCAGCTCGAGGTGACATTGAATAATAGCAGAGGATGGTTTCGATCCATCGACCTCTGGGTTATGGGCCCAGCACGCTCCCGCTGCGCCACTCTGCTGCCACGCTCTGAGCCCTGTCCACAGAGCGATTCAGCTTTTCATCTGGCACGCGGCTCGCACGTTCGAGACTGATGTCAAAGACCTCCGCTGCTGTCGTGTGATATGCTGTTTCGCAGACGTACGGAGGCTGTGTAAATAGAAACGTTTTTACTAAATTCCCACATTCTGTTGGTCGAACTGTGATTTCACACTGAATGTGTGAAATCACATGTGTCGCAGCGCAGACGGAGGCCATGCGGCCCACCTTCGCTCTGCTGGTTCTATACTTCAGTCAACGTGTGTCTATTCGTTTCATTCTCTCGCATTCTCAGCGTAAATCTGCACATCTGAACGTGACCACCGAATTCCCTTTTGTGTTCATTGAATCTTCCTCTTTGTCAATGTCCGACAGGGACTTACTGACACTAACCACTCCCTGTACGAAAACGTTCTTCCTCCTGTCATTTTTACTTGTTTTCCTGGTGACCTTAAAATTCTGCCGAATCGTTGTGGACCTTTCAGGTGTGGGAACATTTTCACAACATTATTTCCTGTTTCTAGGTCCCTCATGACTTGGAAAACTTCGGTTCTCCGAGGAGAGCTGTCCCAATTTTCCAATCTACCTTCATTGCTGACATTCCCCAAACACCGCACAGCTCACGTCAACCTGTTCGACACGACATCCAACCATTTCACTTCCCTGTTTTCTGCCTTGTCCGTACTCCAGACAGGCCAACCTCGTTTCACCAAGGTGCTTTTTGAGAAAATTAATCAGGCAGTTTTGCACAAGTCAAGTTTTAGAAAAACCTCGGGCTCGTCCGGGATTTGAACCCGGGACCTCTCGCAACTCATCACAGTACGGCACCCAAAGCGAGAATCATACGCCTAGACCAACGAGCCAGAGAGCCGGCCCGCGATAGATGCCCCACACCGCTTGAGTGACCTGAGACGTGCTCACTATGAAATACATTTGAGATTGCTCTAAGAATTGCTAGCGGCAAAGAGTTTCTCGAACAGCTGCTTCTCATTCAGTCTCCCTGCTGCTGTTTGTCACGTCCCCAGGAACCGGGCTCTCTCCACTGGCAGACAATTCAAACATTTTGTTTTGAAATTTTTCTATGACACCCGAGCGGCCAGTGACAAGCATTACCCTCCTCACCATGGGATACAGAGAACAGGAGAAGACCACGCAGATCTCCACGAGTGTATCAACTCGACTGTGCACATTGGGCCAGTATATCACTGTGAAATATTTATGTCCAAGCCTTTTTTCGGAAGCAGATGAGAAGGCGAGGTGCAGAACAGAGCGCAGTTATAAGGGAAAGCTGCTAAAGACGACATTGAGTGAATAGGAGAGAGTGGGTTATGGTCCCAACACGCACCCGTTGTGCCGGGGGTTACACTTCGGGTCCACTCTTCCTTCACTCGCAACACCCCACACCCACCTCCCATAGTGCCAAGTCGCTTTCGCCTGAAACTGCCGAATGTGCAACACCTGCCCATTTACCGGCTCCCTCCTGAATATCCAAGGGCTCAAACATACCTCCCAGGTGAAGCAGCACTTTTGCCACAACCTAGTCCACTGCATTCGCTGCTCACAGTGTCGTTTCCCCAATGTAGCATGAAGCATAAACTGGGTGACTGCTTCGCAGAACATCCCGGTTCTGCCCGCAGGAAAAAGGCCCTGACCTGGCGGTTGTCTGCCACTTTAACACATCACCCTGTTCCCTGACCAACATCTCTGTCTCAGGCTTGCAGCAGTGTTCTAGCTCCAGATGAAAGAACAACAACTCATTTTCCACTTGGAGACCTTACAGCCCTCCGGTCTTCAATATCGAGTTCCAGAACTTTAGGGCCTGAACTCCCCCATGTCCTTGACCCCTACCACACAAACGACTCCTTGTTATCACCTCGTCGGCTATGACAGACTACGTATTGTTAGCCACTAACAGTCTCCATGAGCAGCTATTCGCCCTCTCACGCGGATCGTTATTCACTCCTACGTCCTTCCTATTGTTCTCTCTCTCTGAGCTGGCGGCAAACACAGCAATGTACATTGGAGACTCTGAGCCAGCTGAAAGTTGCTCAGTGTGAAGTACATTCCACATTGCTCCAAGAATTGCAAGCAGCAAAGCGTTTCCAGAACTTCTGCTTGTCATTCTGTCCCCGGGGCGATGATGTTTGTCTCATCCCCAGGAACTGGACTATCTCCACTGCTCGATAATTAAACCAATTTATTTCTACTTGCACGTTGTTCTGGGGTGGGGTGGGGCGGGGTGTAGGGTGGGGGCGGGTAGAGTCTCTCTCTCTCTCTCTCTCACTCTCTGAAACCCTTGGGGTGAGAGGTGTCAGTTGCATTAATGCGGGGAACATGAACAACTTTGATTGTGAACTTTCTCCAAAGGTCTGTTATCTGAGAGATGGAAAGATGCTGTGCTGGAAGGACAGAAAGAAATGGACACCGAGGACTCTTCGCCCAGGTAAATTCACATTGTTGTGCAGCCTTCTTGGTGTTCAGAAATCGTCTTCACGCAGCAATCTTACGGAAAGTCTATAGCAAAGTGGGCATCGCTTTCTTTGTTGCTACCGCGCAGCAGTTAACATCTGAGCCCCAAGTGTCCCAGATGAAGAGAATCCGAGTGAAACCTTCACTCACTGAGAGTCCTCCCCACGGCCCTGAGCTGAGGGACTGCAGGCAGTCCAACACGGAAGGGACGGGTAAAAATGAACCAGTTTTGCTCCCTCAGCCTCTCTGTCCCAGAGACAGGCAGTGGGACGCCATAAACACGTAGCACCATTCTCGCGTAGACACAAGCCGTTCAACCCATCGAATCCACGCCGATTGCCTGTCTCTCTCTCTCTGAGGTTATTCACAATCGGTGGGATCCGTCCTAATCGTGGGGGAACTGTGTCTGAGTCGTGATGAGGTTTTTGACATGCTTGTCATTCACGTCTGAACCAGGGTAGCGAATTACTGCAGGGAATGGACGAAACCGCAAGACATTTGTTTCAACTTGACCAGCTGATTGGCATCGCAGAGAACTGGTTTTGCGATCCAGTTCAGAATAAAACCGCCGAACAACAGAATGCCACTGAGACCTCTAAAACCACGCACCTTGCATGGAGTGGATTTGGCGAGTGCATCGATATGCTTCACGCCATTCGGGTATGCAGCTGGCAGAAGAGAGCACCGATCCAAAGGAAATCAGCTCGAGGTGACATTGAATAATAGCAGAGGATGGTTTCGATCCATCGACCTCTGGGTTATGGGCCCAGCACGCTCCCGCTGCGCCACTCTGCTGCCACGCTCTGAGCCCTGTCCACAGAGCGATTCAGCTTTTCATCTGGCACGCGGCTCGCACGTTCGAGACTGATGTCAAAGACCTCCGCTGCTGTCGTGTGATATGCTGTTTCGCAGACGTACGGAGGCTGTGTAAATAGAAACGTTTTTACTAAATTCCCACATTCTGTTGGTCGAACTGTGATTTCACACTGAATGTGTGAAATCACATGTGTCGCAGCGCAGACGGAGGCCATGCGGCCCACCTTCGCTCTGCTGGTTCTATACTTCAGTCAACGTGTGTCTATTCGTTTCATTCTCTCGCATTCTCAGCGTAAATCTGCACATCTGAACGTGACCACCGAATTCCCTTTTGTGTTCATTGAATCTTCCTCTTTGTCAATGTCCGACAGGGACTTACTGACACTAACCACTCCCTGTACGAAAACGTTCTTCCTCCTGTCATTTTACTTGTTTTCCTGGTGACCTTAAAATTCTGCCGAATCGTTGTGGACCTTTCAGGTGTGGGAACATTTTCACAACATTATTTCCTGTTTCTAGGTCCCTCATGACTTGGAAAACTTCGGTTCTCCGAGGAGAGCTGTCCCAATTTTCCAATCTACCTTCATTGCTGACATTCCCCAAACACCGCACAGCTCACGTCAACCTGTTCGACACGACATCCAACCATTTCACTTCCCTGTTTTCTGCCTTGTCCGTACTCCAGACAGCCCAACCTCGTTTCACCAAGGTGCTTTTTGAGAAAATTAATCAGGCAGTTTTGCACAAGTCAAGTTTTAGAAAAACCTCGGGCTCGTCCGGGATTTGAACCCGGGACCTCTCGCAACTCATCACAGTACGGCACCCAAAGCGAGAATCATACGCCTAGACCAACGAGCCAGAGAGCCGGCCCGCGATAGATGCCCCACACCGCTTGAGTGACCTGAGACGTGCTCACTATGAAATACATTTGAGATTGCTCTAAGAATTGCTAGCGGCAAAGAGTTTCTCGAACAGCTGCTTCTCATTCAGTCTCCCTGCTGCTGTTTGTCACGTCCCCAGGAACCGGGCTCTCTCCACTGGCAGACAATTCAAACATTTTGTTTTGAAATTTTTCTATGACACCCGAGCGGCCAGTGACAAGCATTACCCTCCTCACCATGGGATACAGAGAACAGGAGAAGACCACGCAGATCTCCACGAGTGTATCAACTCGACTGTGCACATTGGGCCAGTATATCACTGTGAAATATTTATGTCCAAGCCTTTTTTCGGAAGCAGATGAGAAGGCGAGGTGCAGAACAGAGCGCAGTTATAAGGGAAAGCTGCTAAAGACGACATTGAGTGAATAGGAGAGAGTGGGTTATGGTCCCAACACGCACCCGTTGTGCCGGGGGTTACACTTCGGGTCCACTCTTCCTTCACTCGCAACACCCCACACCCACCTCCCATAGTGCCAAGTCGCTTTCGCCTGAAACTGCCGAATGTGCAACACCTGCCCATTTACCGGCTCCCTCCTGAATATCCAAGGGCTCAAACATACCTGCCAGGTAAGCAGCACTTTTGCCACAACCTAGTCCACTGCATTCGCTGCTCACAGTGTCGTTTCCCCAATGTAGCATGAAGCATAAACTGGGTGACTGCTTCGCAGAACATCCCGGTTCTGCCCGCAGGAAAAAGGCCCTGACCTGGCGGTTGTCTGCCACTTTAACACATCACCCTGTTCCCTGACCACATCTCTGTCTCAGGCTTGCAGCAGTGTTCTAGCTCCAGATGAAAGAACAACAACTCATTTTCCACTTGGAGACCTTACAGCCCTCCGGTCTTCAATATCGAGTTCCAGAACTTTAGGGCCTGAACTCCCCCATGTCCTTGACCCCTACCACACAAACGACTCCTTGTTATCACCTCGTCGGCTATGACAGACTACGTATTGTTAGCCACTAACAGTCTCCATGAGCAGCTATTCGCCCTCTCACGCGGATCGTTATTCACTCCTACGTCCTTCCTATTGTTCTCTCTCTCTGAGCTGGCGGCAAACACAGCAATGTACATTGGAGACTCTGAGCCAGCTGAAAGTTGCTCAGTGTGAAGTACATTCCACATTGCTCCAAGAATTGCAAGCAGCAAAGCGTTTCCAGAACTTCTGCTTGTCATTCTGTCCCCGGGGCGATGATGTTTGTCTCATCCCCAGGAACTGGACTATCTCCACTGCTCGATAATTAAACCAATTTATTTCTACTTGCACGTTGTTCTGGGGTGGGGTGGGGCGGGGTGTAGGGTGGGGGCGGGTAGAGTCTCTCTCTCTCTCTCTCTCACTCTCTGAAACCCTTGGGGTGAGAGGTGTCAGTTGCATTAATGCGGGGAACATGAACAACTTTGATTGTGAACTTTCTCCAAGGTCTGTTATCTGAGAGATGGAAAGATGCTGTGCTGGAAGGACAGAAAGAAATGGACACCGAGGACTCTTCGCCCAGGTAAATTCACATTGTTGTGCAGCCTTCTTGGTGTTCAGAAATCGTCTTCACGCAGCAATCTTACGGAAAGTCTATAGCAAAGTGGGCATCGCTTTCTTTGTTGCTACCGCGCAGCAGTTAACATCTGAGCCCCAAGTGTCCCAGATGAAGAGAATCCGAGTGAAACCTTCACTCACTGAGAGTCCTCCCCACGGCCCTGAGCTGAGGGACTGCAGGCAGTCCAACACGGAAGGGACGGGTAAAAATGAACCAGTTTTGCTCCCTCAGCCTCTCTGTCCCAGAGACAGGCAGTGGGACGCCATAAACACGTAGCACCATTCTCGCGTAGACACAAGCCGTTCAACCCATCGAATCCACGCCGATTGCCTGTCTCTCTCTCTCTGAGGTTATTCACAATCGGTGGGATCCGTCCTAATCGTGGGGGAACTGTGTCTGAGTCGTGATGAGGTTTTTGACATGCTTGTCATTCACGTCTGAACCAGGGTAGCGAATTACTGCAGGGAATGGACGAAACCGCAAGACATTTGTTTCAACTTGACCAGCTGATTGGCATCGCAGAGAACTGGTTTTGCGATCCAGTTCAGAATAAAAACCGCCGAACAACAGAATGCCACTGAGACCTCTAAAACCACGCACCTTGCATGGAGTGGATTTGGCGAGTGCATCGATATGCTTCACGCCATTCGGGTATGCAGCTGGCAGAAGAGAGCACCGATCCAAAGGAAATCAGCTCGAGGTGACATTGAATAATAGCAGAGGATGGTTTCGATCCATCGACCTCTGGGTTATGGGCCCAGCACGCTCCCGCTGCGCCACTCTGCTGCCACGCTCTGAGCCCTGTCCACAGAGCGATTCAGCTTTTCATCTGGCACGCGGCTCGCACGTTCGAGACTGATGTCAAAGACCTCCGCTGCTGTCGTGTGATATGCTGTTTCGCAGACGTACGGAGGCTGTGTAAATAGAAACGTTTTTACTAAATTCCCACATTCTGTTGGTCGAACTGTGATTTCACACTGAATGTGTGAAATCACATGTGTCGCAGCGCAGACGGAGGCCATGCGGCCCACCTTCGCTCTGCTGGTTCTATACTTCAGTCAACGTGTGTCTATTCGTTTCATTCTCTCGCATTCTCAGCGTAAATCTGCACATCTGAACGTGACCACCGAATTCCCTTTTGTGTTCATTGAATCTTCCTCTTTGTCAATGTCCGACAGGGACTTACTGACACTAACCACTCCCTGTACGAAAACGTTCTTCCTCCTGTCATTTTTACTTGTTTTCCTGGTGACCTTAAAATTCTGCCGAATCGTTGTGGACCTTTCAGGTGTGGGAACATTTTCACAACATTATTTCCTGTTTCTAGGTCCCTCATGACTTGGAAAACTTCGGTTCTCCGAGGAGAGCTGTCCCAATTTTCCAATCTACCTTCATTGCTGACATTCCCCAAACACCGCACAGCTCACGTCAACCTGTTCGACACGACATCCAACCATTTCACTTCCCTGTTTTCTGCCTTGTCCGTACTCCAGACAGGCCAACCTCGTTTCACCAAGGTGCTTTTTGAGAAAATTAATCAGGCAGTTTTGCACAAGTCAAGTTTTAGAAAAACCTCGGGCTCGTCCGGGATTTGAACCCGGGACCTCTCGCAACTCATCACAGTACGGCACCCAAAGCGAGAATCATACGCCTAGACCAACGAGCCAGAGAGCCGGCCCGCGATAGATGCCCCACACCGCTTGAGTGACCTGAGACGTGCTCACTATGAAATACATTTGAGATTGCTCTAAGAATTGCTAGCGGCAAAGAGTTTCTCGAACAGCTGCTTCTCATTCAGTCTCCCTGCTGCTGTTTGTCACGTCCCCAGGAACCGGGCTCTCTCCACTGGCAGACAATTCAAACATTTTGTTTTGAAATTTTTCTATGACACCCGAGCGGCCAGTGACAAGCATTACCCTCCTCACCATGGGATACAGAGAACAGGAGAAGACCACGCAGATCTCCACGAGTGTATCAACTCGACTGTGCACATTGGGCCAGTATATCACTGTGAAATATTTATGTCCAAGCCTTTTTTCGGAAGCAGATGAGAAGGCGAGGTGCAGAACAGAGCGCAGTTATAAGGGAAAGCTGCTAAAGACGACATTGAGTGAATAGGAGAGAGTGGGTTATGGTCCCAACACGCACCCGTTGTGCCGGGGGTTACACTTCGGGTCCACTCTTCCTTCACTCGCAACACCCCACACCCACCTCCCATAGTGCCAAGTCGCTTTCGCCTGAAACTGCCGAATGTGCAACACCTGCCCATTTACCGGCTCCCTCCTGAATATCCAAGGGCTCAAACATACCTGCCAGGTGAAGCAGCACTTTTGCCACAACCTAGTCCACTGCATTCGCTGCTCACAGTGTCGTTTCCCCAATGTAGCATGAAGCATAAACTGGGTGACTGCTTCGCAGAACATCCGGTTCTGCCCGCAGGAAAAAGGCCCTGACCTGGCGGTTGTCTGCCACTTTAACACATCACCCTGTTCCCTGACCAACATCTCTGTCTCAGGCTTGCAGCAGTGTTCTAGCTCCAGATGAAAGAACAACAACTCATTTTCCACTTGGAGACCTTACAGCCCTCCGGTCTTCAATATCGAGTTCCAGAACTTTAGGGCCTGAACTCCCCCATGTCCTTGACCCCTACCACACAAACGACTCCTTGTTATCACCTCGTCGGCTATGACAGACTACGTATTGTTAGCCACTAACAGTCTCCATGAGCAGCTATTCGCCCTCTCACGCGGATCGTTATTCACTCCTACGTCCTTCCTATTGTTCTCTCTCTCTGAGCTGGCGGCAAACACAGCAATGTACATTGGAGACTCTGAGCCAGCTGAAAGTTGCTCAGTGTGAAGTACATTCCACATTGCTCCAAGAATTGCAAGCAGCAAAGCGTTTCCAGAACTTCTGCTTGTCATTCTGTCCCCGGGGCGATGATGTTTGTCTCATCCCCAGGAACTGGACTATCTCCACTGCTCGATAATTAAACCAATTTATTTCTACTTGCACGTTGTTCTGGGGTGGGGTGGGGCGGGGTGTAGGGTGGGGGCGGGTAGAGTCTCTCTCTCTCTCTCTCTCACTCTCTGAAACCCTTGGGGTGAGAGGTGTCAGTTGCATTAATGCGGGGAACATGAACAACTTTGATTGTGAACTTTCTCCAAAGGTCTGTTATCTGAGAGATGGAAAGATGCTGTGCTGGAAGGACAGAAAGAAATGGACACCGAGGACTCTTCGCCCAGGTAAATTCACATTGTTGTGCAGCCTTCTTGGTGTTCAGAAATCGTCTTCACGCAGCAATCTTACGGAAAGTCTATAGCAAAGTGGGCATCGCTTTCTTTGTTGCTACCGCGCAGCAGTTAACATCTGAGCCCCAAGTGTCCCAGATGAAGAGAATCCGAGTGAAACCTTCACTCACTGAGAGTCCTCCCCACGGCCCTGAGCTGAGGGACTGCAGGCAGTCCAACACGGAAGGGACGGGTAAAAATGAACCAGTTTTGCTCCCTCAGCCTCTCTGTCCCAGAGACAGGCAGTGGGACGCCATAAACACGTAGCACCATTCTCGCGTAGACACAAGCCGTTCAACCCATCGAATCCACGCCGATTGCCTGTCTCTCTCTCTCTGAGGTTATTCACAATCGGTGGGATCCGTCCTAATCGTGGGGGAACTGTGTCTGAGTCGTGATGAGGTTTTTGACATGCTTGTCATTCACGTCTGAACCAGGGTAGCGAATTACTGCAGGGAATGGACGAAACCGCAAGACATTTGTTTCAACTTGACCAGCTGATTGGCATCGCAGAGAACTGGTTTTGCGATCCAGTTCAGAATAAAAACCGCCGAACAACAGAATGCCACTGAGACCTCTAAAACCACGCACCTTGCATGGAGTGGATTTGGCGAGTGCATCGATATGCTTCACGCCATTCGGGTATGCAGCTGGCAGAAGAGAGCACCGATCCAAAGGAAATCAGCTCGAGGTGACATTGAATAATAGCAGAGGATGGTTTCGATCCATCGACCTCTGGGTTATGGGCCCAGCACGCTCCCGCTGCGCCACTCTGCTGCCACGCTCTGAGCCCTGTCCACAGAGCGATTCAGCTTTTCATCTGGCACGCGGCTCGCACGTTCGAGACTGATGTCAAAGACCTCCGCTGCTGTCGTGTGATATGCTGTTTCGCAGACGTACGGAGGCTGTGTAAATAGAAACGTTTTTACTAAATTCCCACATTCTGTTGGTCGAACTGTGATTTCACACTGAATGTGTGAAATCACATGTGTCGCAGCGCAGACGGAGGCCATGCGGCCCACCTTCGCTCTGCTGGTTCTATACTTCAGTCAACGTGTGTCTATTCGTTTCATTCTCTCGCATTCTCAGCGTAAATCTGCACATCTGAACGTGACCACCGAATTCCCTTTTGTGTTCATTGAATCTTCCTCTTTGTCAATGTCCGACAGGGACTTACTGACACTAACCACTCCCTGTACGAAAACGTTCTTCCTCCTGTCATTTTTACTTGTTTTCCTGGTGACCTTAAAATTCTGCCGAATCGTTGTGGACCTTTCAGGTGTGGGAACATTTTCACAACATTATTTCCTGTTTCTAGGTCCCTCATGACTTGGAAAACTTCGGTTCTCCGAGGAGAGCTGTCCCAATTTTCCAATCTACCTTCATTGCTGACATTCCCCAAACACCGCACAGCTCACGTCAACCTGTTCGACACGACATCCAACCATTTCACTTCCCTGTTTTCTGCCTTGTCCGTACTCCAGACAGGCCAACCTCGTTTCACCAAGGTGCTTTTTGAGAAAATTAATCAGGCAGTTTTGCACAAGTCAAGTTTTAGAAAAACCTCGGGCTCGTCCGGGATTTGAACCCGGGACCTCTCGCAACTCATCACAGTACGGCACCCAAAGCGAGAATCATACGCCTAGACCAACGAGCCAGAGAGCCGGCCCGCGATAGATGCCCCACACCGCTTGAGTGACCTGAGACGTGCTCACTATGAAATACATTTGAGATTGCTCTAAGAATTGCTAGCGGCAAAGAGTTTCTCGAACAGCTGCTTCTCATTCAGTCTCCCTGCTGCTGTTTGTCACGTCCCCAGGAACCGGGCTCTCTCCACTGGCAGACAATTCAAACATTTTGTTTTGAAATTTTTCTATGACACCCGAGCGGCCAGTGACAAGCATTACCCTCCTCACCATGGGATACAGAGAACAGGAGAAGACCACGCAGATCTCCACGAGTGTATCAACTCGACTGTGCACATTGGGCCAGTATATCACTGTGAAATATTTATGTCCAAGCCTTTTTTCGGAAGCAGATGAGAAGGCGAGGTGCAGAACAGAGCGCAGTTATAAGGGAAAGCTGCTAAAGACGACATTGAGTGAATAGGAGAGAGTGGGTTATGGTCCCAACACGCACCCGTTGTGCCAGGGGTTACACTTCGGGTCCACTCTTCCTTCACTCGCAACACCCCACACCCACCTCCCATAGTGCCAAGTCGCTTTCGCCTGAAACTGCCGAATGTGCAACACCTGCCCATTTACCGGCTCCCTCCTGAATATCCAAGGGCTCAAACATACCTCCCAGGTGAAGCAGCACTTTTGCCACAACCTAGTCCACTGCATTCGCTGCTCACAGTGTCGTTTCCCCAATGTAGCATGAAGCATAAACTGGGTGACTGCTTCGCAGAACATCCCGGTTCTGCCCGCAGGAAAAAGGCCCTGACCTGGCGGTTGTCTGCCACTTTAACACATCACCCTGTTCCCTGACCAACATCTCTGTCTCAGGCTTGCAGCAGTGTTCTAGCTCCAGATGAAAGAACAACAACTCATTTTCCACTTGGAGACCTTACAGCCCTCCGGTCTTCAATATCGAGTTCCAGAACTTTAGGGCCTGAACTCCCCCATGTCCTTGACCCCTACCACACAAACGACTCCTTGTTATCACCTCGTCGGCTATGACAGACTACGTATTGTTAGCCACTAACAGTCTCCATGAGCAGCTATTCGCCCTCTCACGCGGATCGTTATTCACTCCTACGTCCTTCCTATTGTTCTCTCTCTCTGAGCTGGCGGCAAACACAGCAATGTACATTGGAGACTCTGAGCCAGCTGAAAGTTGCTCAGTGTGAAGTACATTCCACATTGCTCCAAGAATTGCAAGCAGCAAAGCGTTTCCAGAACTTCTGCTTGTCATTCTGTCCCCGGGGCGATGATGTTTGTCTCATCCCCAGGAACTGGACTATCTCCACTGCTCGATAATTAAACCAATTTATTTCTACTTGCACGTTGTTCTGGGGTGGGGTGGGGCGGGGTGTAGGGTGGGGGCGGGTAGAGTCTCTCTCTCTCTCTCTCTCACTCTCTGAAACCCTTGGGGTGAGAGGTGTCAGTTGCATTAATGCGGGGAACATGAACAACTTTGATTGTGAACTTTCTCCAAAGGTCTGTTATCTGAGAGATGGAAAGATGCTGTGCTGGAAGGACAGAAAGAAATGGACACCGAGGACTCTTCGCCCAGGTAAATTCACATTGTTGTGCAGCCTTCTTGGTGTTCAGAAATCGTCTTCACGCAGCAATCTTACGGAAAGTCTATAGCAAAGTGGGCATCGCTTTCTTTGTTGCTACCGCGCAGCAGTTAACATCTGAGCCCCAAGTGTCCCAGATGAAGAGAATCCGAGTGAAACCTTCACTCACTGAGAGTCCTCCCCACGGCCCTGAGCTGAGGGACTGCAGGCAGTCCAACACGGAAGGGACGGGTAAAAATGAACCAGTTTTGCTCCCTCAGCCTCTCTGTCCCAGAGACAGGCAGTGGGACGCCATAAACACGTAGCACCATTCTCGCGTAGACACAAGCCGTTCAACCCATCGAATCCACGCCGATTGCCTGTCTCTCTCTCTCTGAGGTTATTCACAATCGGTGGGATCCGTCCTAATCGTGGGGGAACTGTGTCTGAGTCGTGATGAGGTTTTTGACATGCTTGTCATTCACGTCTGAACCAGGGTAGCGAATTACTGCAGGGAATGGACGAAACCGCAAGACATTTGTTTCAACTTGACCAGCTGATTGGCATCGCAGAGAACTGGTTTTGCGATCCAGTTCAGAATAAAAACCGCCGAACAACAGAATGCCACTGAGACCTCTAAAACCACGCACCTTGCGTGGAGTGGATTTGGCGAGTGCATCGATATGCTTCACGCCATTCGGGTATGCAGCTGGCAGAAGAGAGCACCGATCCAAAGGAAATCAGCTCGAGGTGACATTGAATAATAGCAGAGGATGGTTTCGATCCATCGACCTCTGGGTTATGGGCCCAGCACGCTCCCGCTGCGCCACTCTGCTGCCACGCTCTGAGCCCTGTCCACAGAGCGATTCAGCTTTTCATCTGGCACGCGGCTCGCACGTTCGAGACTGATGTCAAAGACCTCCGCTGCTGTCGTGTGATATGCTGTTTCGCAGACGTACGGAGGCTGTGTAAATAGAAACGTTTTTACTAAATTCCCACATTCTGTTGGTCGAACTGTGATTTCACACTGAATGTGTGAAATCACATGTGTCGCAGCGCAGACGGAGGCCATGCGGCCCACCTTCGCTCTGCTGGTTCTATACTTCAGTCAACGTGTGTCTATTCGTTTCATTCTCTCGCATTCTCAGCGTAAATCTGCACATCTGAACGTGACCACCGAATTCCCTTTTGTGTTCATTGAATCTTCCTCTTTGTCAATGTCCGACAGGGACTTACTGACACTAACCACTCCCTGTACGAAAACGTTCTTCCTCCTGTCATTTTTACTTGTTTTCCTGGTGACCTTAAAATTCTGCCGAATCGTTGTGGACCTTTCAGGTGTGGGAACATTTTCACAACATTATTTCCTGTTTCTAGGTCCCTCATGACTTGGAAAACTTCGGTTCTCCGAGGAGAGCTGTCCCAATTTTCCAATCTACCTTCATTGCTGACATTCCCCAAACACCGCACAGCTCACGTCAACCTGTTCGACACGACATCCAACCATTTCACTTCCCTGTTTTCTGCCTTGTCCGTACTCCAGACAGGCCAACCTCGTTTCACCAAGGTGCTTTTTGAGAAAATTAATCAGGCAGTTTTGCACAAGTCAAGTTTTAGAAAAACCTCGGGCTCGTCCGGGATTTGAACCCGGGACCTCTCGCAACTCATCACAGTACGGCACCCAAAGCGAGAATCATACGCCTAGACCAACGAGCCAGAGAGCCGGCCCGCGATAGATGCCCCACACCGCTTGAGTGACCTGAGACGTGCTCACTATGAAATACATTTGAGATTGCTCTAAGAATTGCTAGCGGCAAAGAGTTTCTCGAACAGCTGCTTCTCATTCAGTCTCCCTGCTGCTGTTTGTCACGTCCCCAGGAACCGGGCTCTCTCCACTGGCAGACAATTCAAACATTTTGTTTTGAAATTTTTCTATGACACCCGAGCGGCCAGTGACAAGCATTACCCTCCTCACCATGGGATACAGAGAACAGGAGAAGACCACGCAGATCTCCACGAGTGTATCAACTCGACTGTGCACATTGGGCCAGTATATCACTGTGAAATATTTATGTCCAAGCCTTTTTTCGGAAGCAGATGAGAAGGCGAGGTGCAGAACAGAGCGCAGTTATAAGGGAAAGCTGCTAAAGACGACATTGAGTGAATAGGAGAGAGTGGGTTATGGTCCCAACACGCACCCGTTGTGCCAGGGGTTACACTTCGGGTCCACTCTTCCTTCACTCGCAACACCCCACACCCACCTCCCATAGTGCCAAGTCGCTTTCGCCTGAAACTGCCGAATGTGCAACACCTGCCCATTTACCGGCTCCCTCCTGAATATCCAAGGGCTCAAACATACCTCCCAGGTGAAGCAGCACTTTTGCCACAACCTAGTCCACTGCATTCGCTGCTCACAGTGTCGTTTCCCCAATGTAGCATGAAGCATAAACTGGGTGACTGCTTCGCAGAACATCCCGGTTCTGCCCGCAGGAAAAAGGCCCTGACCTGGCGGTTGTCTGCCACTTTAACACATCACCCTGTTCCCTGACCAACATCTCTGTCTCAGGCTTGCAGCAGTGTTCTAGCTCCAGATGAAAGAACAACAACTCATTTTCCACTTGGAGACCTTACAGCCCTCCGGTCTTCAATATCGAGTTCCAGAACTTTAGGGCCTGAACTCCCCCATGTCCTTGACCCCTACCACACAAACGACTCCTTGTTATCACCTCGTCGGCTATGACAGACTACGTATTGTTAGCCACTAACAGTCTCCATGAGCAGCTATTCGCCCTCTCACGCGGATCGTTATTCACTCCTACGTCCTTCCTATTGTTCTCTCTCTCTGAGCTGGCGGCAAACACAGCAATGTACATTGGAGACTCTGAGCCAGCTGAAAGTTGCTCAGTGTGAAGTACATTCCACATTGCTCCAAGAATTGCAAGCAGCAAAGCGTTTCCAGAACTTCTGCTTGTCATTCTGTCCCCGGGGCGATGATGTTTGTCTCATCCCCAGGAACTGGACTATCTCCACTGCTCGATAATTAAACCAATTTATTTCTACTTGCACGTTGTTCTGGGGGGGGGTGGGGGGGGGGTGTTGGGGGGGGGCGGGTAGAGTCTCTCTCTCTCTCTCTCTCACTCTCTGAAACCCTTGGGGTGAGAGGTGTCAGTTGCATTAATGCGGGGAACATGAACAACTTTGATTGTGAACTTTCTCCAAAGGTCTGTTATCTGAGAGATGGAAAGATGCTGTGCTGGAAGGACAGAAAGAAATGGACACCGAGGACTCTTCGCCCAGGTAAATTCACATTGTTGTGCAGCCTTCTTGGTGTTCAGAAATCGTCTTCACGCAGCAATCTTACGGAAAGTCTATAGCAAAGTGGGCATCGCTTTCTTTGTTGCTACCGCGCAGCAGTTAACATCTGAGCCCCAAGTGTCCCAGATGAAGAGAATCCGAGTGAAACCTTCACTCACTGAGAGTCCTCCCCACGGCCCTGAGCTGAGGGACTGCAGGCAGTCCAACACGGAAGGGACGGGTAAAAATGAACCAGTTTTGCTCCCTCAGCCTCTCTGTCCCAGAGACAGGCAGTGGGACGCCATAAACACGTAGCACCATTCTCGCGTAGACACAAGCCGTTCAACCCATCGAATCCACGCCGATTGCCTGTCTCTCTCTCTCTGAGGTTATTCACAATCGGTGGGATCCGTCCTAATCGTGGGGGAACTGTGTCTGAGTCGTGATGAGGTTTTTGACATGCTTGTCATTCACGTCTGAACCAGGGTAGCGAATTACTGCAGGGAATGGACGAAACCGCAAGACATTTGTTTCAACTTGACCAGCTGATTGGCATCGCAGAGAACTGGTTTTGCGATCCAGTTCAGAATAAAAACCGCCGAACAACAGAATGCCACTGAGACCTCTAAAACCACGCACCTTGCATGGAGTGGATTTGGCGAGTGCATCGATATGCTTCACGCCATTCGGGTATGCAGCTGGCAGAAGAGAGCACCGATCCAAAGGAAATCAGCTCGAGGTGACATTGAATAATAGCAGAGGATGGTTTCGATCCATCGACCTCTGGGTTATGGGCCCAGCACGCTCCCGCTGCGCCACTCTGCTGCCACGCTCTGAGCCCTGTCCACAGAGCGATTCAGCTTTTCATCTGGCACGCGGCTCGCACGTTCGAGACTGATGTCAAAGACCTCCGCTGCTGTCGTGTGATATGCTGTTTCGCAGACGTACGGAGGCTGTGTAAATAGAAACGTTTTTACTAAATTCCCACATTCTGTTGGTCGAACTGTGATTTCACACTGAATGTGTGAAATCACATGTGTCGCAGCGCAGACGGAGGCCATGCGGCCCACCTTCGCTCTGCTGGTTCTATACTTCAGTCAACGTGTGTCTATTCGTTTCATTCTCTCGCATTCTCAGCGTAAATCTGCACATCTGAACGTGACCACCGAATTCCCTTTTGTGTTCATTGAATCTTCCTCTTTGTCAATGTCCGACAGGGACTTACTGACACTAACCACTCCCTGTACGAAAACGTTCTTCCTCCTGTCATTTTTACTTGTTTTCCTGGTGACCTTAAAATTCTGCCGAATCGTTGTGGACCTTTCAGGTGTGGGAACATTTTCACAACATTATTTCCTGTTTCTAGGTCCCTCATGACTTGGAAAACTTCGGTTCTCCGAGGAGAGCTGTCCCAATTTTCCAATCTACCTTCATTGCTGACATTCCCCAAACACCGCACAGCTCACGTCAACCTGTTCGACACGACATCCAACCATTTCACTTCCCTGTTTTCTGCCTTGTCCGTACTCCAGACAGGCCAACCTCGTTTCACCAAGGTGCTTTTTGAGAAAATTAATCAGGCAGTTTTGCACAAGTCAAGTTTTAGAAAAACCTCGGGCTCGTCCGGGATTTGAACCCGGGACCTCTCGCAACTCATCACAGTACGGCACCCAAAGCGAGAATCATACGCCTAGACCAACGAGCCAGAGAGCCGGCCCGCGATAGATGCCCCACACCGCTTGAGTGACCTGAGACGTGCTCACTATGAAATACATTTGAGATTGCTCTAAGAATTGCTAGCGGCAAAGAGTTTCTCGAACAGCTGCTTCTCATTCAGTCTCCCTGCTGCTGTTTGTCACGTCCCCAGGAACCGGGCTCTCTCCACTGGCAGACAATTCAAACATTTTGTTTTGAAATTTTTCTATGACACCCGAGCGGCCAGTGACAAGCATTACCCTCCTCACCATGGGATACAGAGAACAGGAGAAGACCACGCAGATCTCCACGAGTGTATCAACTCGACTGTGCACATTGGGCCAGTATATCACTGTGAAATATTTATGTCCAAGCCTTTTTTCGGAAGCAGATGAGAAGGCGAGGTGCAGAACAGAGCGCAGTTATAAGGGAAAGCTGCTAAAGACGACATTGAGTGAATAGGAGAGAGTGGGTTATGGTCCCAACACGCACCCGTTGTGCCGGGGTTACACTTCGGGTCCACTCTTCCTTCACTCGCAACACCCCACACCCACCTCCCATAGTGCCAAGTCGCTTTCGCCTGAAACTGCCGAATGTGCAACACCTGCCCATTTACCGGCTCCCTCCTGAATATCCAAGGGCTCAAACATACCTCCCAGGTGAAGCAGCACTTTTGCCACAACCTAGTCCACTGCATTCGCTGCTCACAGTGTCGTTTCCCCAATGTAGCATGAAGCATAAACTGGGTGACTGCTTCGCAGAACATCCCGGTTCTGCCCGCAGGAAAAAGGCCCTGACCTGGCGGTTGTCTGCCACTTTAACACATCACCCTGTTCCCTGACCAACATCTCTGTCTCAGGCTTGCAGCAGTGTTCTAGCTCCAGATGAAAGAACAACAACTCATTTTCCACTTGGAGACCTTACAGCCCTCCGGTCTTCAATATCGAGTTCCAGAACTTTAGGGCCTGAACTCCCCCATGTCCTTGACCCCTACCACACAAACGACTCCTTGTTATCACCTCGTCGGCTATGACAGACTACGTATTGTTAGCCACTAACAGTCTCCATGAGCAGCTATTCGCCCTCTCACGCGGATCGTTATTCACTCCTACGTCCTTCCTATTGTTCTCTCTCTCTGAGCTGGCGGCAAACACAGCAATGTACATTGGAGACTCTGAGCCAGCTGAAAGTTGCTCAGTGTGAAGTACATTCCACATTGCTCCAAGAATTGCAAGCAGCAAAGCGTTTCCAGAACTTCTGCTTGTCATTCTGTCCCCGGGGCGATGATGTTTGTCTCATCCCCAGGAACTGGACTATCTCCACTGCTCGATAATTAAACCAATTTATTTCTACTTGCACGTTGTTCTGGGGTGGGGTGGGGCGGGGTGTAGGGTGGGGGCGGGTAGAGTCTCTCTCTCTCTCTCTCTCACTCTCTGAAACCCTTGGGGTGAGAGGTGTCAGTTGCATTAATGCGGGGAACATGAACAACTTTGATTGTGAACTTTCTCCAAAGGTCTGTTATCTGAGAGATGGAAAGATGCTGTGCTGGAAGGACAGAAAGAAATGGACACCGAGGACTCTTCGCCCAGGTAAATTCACATTGTTGTGCAGCCTTCTTGGTGTTCAGAAATCGTCTTCACGCAGCAATCTTACGGAAAGTCTATAGCAAAGTGGGCATCGCTTTCTTTGTTGCTACCGCGCAGCAGTTAACATCTGAGCCCCAAGTGTCCCAGATGAAGAGAATCCGAGTGAAACCTTCACTCACTGAGAGTCCTCCCCACGGCCCTGAGCTGAGGGACTGCAGGCAGTCCAACACGGAAGGGACGGGTAAAAATGAACCAGTTTTGCTCCCTCAGCCTCTCTGTCCCAGAGACAGGCAGTGGGACGCCATAAACACGTAGCACCATTCTCGCGTAGACACAAGCCGTTCAACCCATCGAATCCACGCCGATTGCCTGTCTCTCTCTCTCTGAGGTTATTCACAATCGGTGGGATCCGTCCTAATCGTGGGGGAACTGTGTCTGAGTCGTGATGAGGTTTTTGACATGCTTGTCATTCACGTCTGAACCAGGGTAGCGAATTACTGCAGGGAATGGACGAAACCGCAAGACATTTGTTTCAACTTGACCAGCTGATTGGCATCGCAGAGAACTGGTTTTGCGATCCAGTTCAGAATAAAAACCGCCGAACAACAGAATGCCACTGAGACCTCTAAAACCACGCACCTTGCATGGAGTGGATTTGGCGAGTGCATCGATATGCTTCACGCCATTCGGGTATGCAGCTGGCAGAAGAGAGCACCGATCCAAAGGAAATCAGCTCGAGGTGACATTGAATAATAGCAGAGGATGGTTTCGATCCATCGACCTCTGGGTTATGGGCCCAGCACGCTCCCGCTGCGCCACTCTGCTGCCACGCTCTGAGCCCTGTCCACAGAGCGATTCAGCTTTTCATCTGGCACGCGGCTCGCACGTTCGAGACTGATGTCAAAGACCTCCGCTGCTGTCGTGTGATATGCTGTTTCGCAGACGTACGGAGGCTGTGTAAATAGAAACGTTTTTTACTAAATTCCCACATTCTGTTGGTCGAACTGTGATTTCACACTGAATGTGTGAAATCACATGTGTCGCAGCGCAGACGGAGGCCATGCGGCCCACCTTCGCTCTG
Source organism: Hemiscyllium ocellatum (assembly GCF_020745735.1). Classification (NCBI taxonomy): domain Eukaryota; kingdom Metazoa; phylum Chordata; class Chondrichthyes; order Orectolobiformes; family Hemiscylliidae; genus Hemiscyllium; species Hemiscyllium ocellatum. The sequence goes on from NW_026867923.1 coordinate 68,157, forward strand.
CTGGTTCTATACTTCAGTCAACGTGTGTCTATTCGTTTCATTCTCTCGCATTCTCAGCGTAAATCTGCACATCTGAACGTGACCACCGAATTCCCTTTTGTGTTCATTGAATCTTCCTCTTTGTCAATGTCCGACAGGGACTTACTGACACTAACCACTCCCTGTACGAAAACGTTCTTCCTCCTGTCATTTTTACTTGTTTTCCTGGTGACCTTAAAATTCTGCCGAATCGTTGTGGACCTTTCAGGTGTGGGAACATTTTCACAACATTATTTCCTGTTTCTAGGTCCCTCATGACTTGGAAAACTTCGGTTCTCCGAGGAGAGCTGTCCCAATTTTCCAATCTACCTTCATTGCTGACATTCCCAAACACCGCACAGCTCACGTCAACCTGTTCGACACGACATCCAACCATTTCACTTCCCTGTTTTCTGCCTTGTCCGTACTCCAGACAGGCCAACCTCGTTTCACCAAGGTGCTTTTTGAGAAAATTAATCAGGCAGTTTTGCACAAGTCAAGTTTTAGAAAAACCTCGGGCTCGTCCGGGATTTGAACCCGGGACCTCTCGCAACTCATCACAGTACGGCACCCAAAGCGAGAATCATACGCCTAGACCAACGAGCCAGAGAGCCGGCCCGCGATAGATGCCCCACACCGCTTGAGTGACCTGAGACGTGCTCACTATGAAATACATTTGAGATTGCTCTAAGAATTGCTAGCGGCAAAGAGTTTCTCGAACAGCTGCTTCTCATTCAGTCTCCCTGCTGCTGTTTGTCACGTCCCAGGAACCGGGCTCTCTCCACTGGCAGACAATTCAAACATTTTGTTTTGAAATTTTTCTATGACACCCGAGCGGCCAGTGACAAGCATTACCCTCCTCACCATGGGATACAGAGAACAGGAGAAGACCACGCAGATCTCCACGAGTGTATCAACTCGACTGTGCACATTGGGCCAGTATATCACTGTGAATATTTATGTCCAAGCCTTTTTTCGGAAGCAGATGAGAAGGCGAGGTGCAGAACAGAGCGCAGTTATAAGGGAAAGCTGCTAAAGACGACATTGAGTGAATAGGAGAGAGTGGGTTATGGTCCCAACACGCACCCGTTGTGCCAGGGGTTACACTTCGGGTCCACTCTTCCTTCACTCGCAACACCCCACACCCACCTCCCATAGTGCCAAGTCGCTTTCGCCTGAAACTGCCGAATGTGCAACACCTGCCCATTTACCGGCTCCCTCCTGAATATCCAAGGGCTCAAACATACCTCCCAGGTGAAGCAGCACTTTTGCCACAACCTAGTCCACTGCATTCGCTGCTCACAGTGTCGTTTCCCCAATGTAGCATGAAGCATAAACTGGGTGACTGCTTCGCAGAACATCCCGGTTCTGCCCGCAGGAAAAAGGCCCTGACCTGGCGGTTGTCTGCCACTTTAACACATCACCCTGTTCCCTGACCAACATCTCTGTCTCAGGCTTGCAGCAGTGTTCTAGCTCCAGATGAAAGAACAACAACTCATTTTCCACTTGGAGACCTTACAGCCCTCCGGTCTTCAATATCGAGTTCCAGAACTTTAGGGCCTGAACTCCCCCATGTCCTTGACCCCTACCACACAAACGACTCCTTGTTATCACCTCGTCGGCTATGACAGACTACGTATTGTTAGCCACTAACAGTCTCCATGAGCAGCTATTCGCCCTCTCACGCGGATCGTTATTCACTCCTACGTCCTTCCTATTGTTCTCTCTCTCTGAGCTGGCGGCAAACACAGCAATGTACATTGGAGACTCTGAGCCAGCTGAAAGTTGCTCAGTGTGAAGTACATTCCACATTGCTCCAAGAATTGCAAGCAGCAAAGCGTTTCCAGAACTTCTGCTTGTCATTCTGTCCCCGGGGCGATGATGTTTGTCTCATCCCCAGGAACTGGACTATCTCCACTGCTCGATAATTAAACCAATTTATTTCTACTTGCACGTTGTTCTGGGGTGGGGGGGGGCGGGGGTGTAGGGTGGGGGCGGGTAGAGTCTCTCTCTCTCTCTCTCTCACTCTCTGAAACCCTTGGGGTGAGAGGTGTCAGTTGCATTAATGCGGGGAACATGAACAACTTTGATTGTGAACTTTCTCCAAAGGTCTGTTATCTGAGAGATGGAAAGATGCTGTGCTGGAAGGACAGAAAGAAATGGACACCGAGGACTCTTCGCCCAGGTAAATTCACATTGTTGTGCAGCCTTCTTGGTGTTCAGAAATCGTCTTCACGCAGCAATCTTACGGAAAGTCTATAGCAAAGTGGGCATCGCTTTCTTTGTTGCTACCGCGCAGCAGTTAACATCTGAGCCCCAAGTGTCCCAGATGAAGAGAATCCGAGTGAAACCTTCACTCACTGAGAGTCCTCCCCACGGCCCTGAGCTGAGGGACTGCAGGCAGTCCAACACGGAAGGGACGGGTAAAAATGAACCAGTTTTGCTCCCTCAGCCTCTCTGTCCCAGAGACAGGCAGTGGGACGCCATAAACACGTAGCACCATTCTCGCGTAGACACAAGCCGTTCAACCCATCGAATCCACGCCGATTGCCTGTCTCTCTCTCTCTGAGGTTATTCACAATCGGTGGGATCCGTCCTAATCGTGGGGGAACTGTGTCTGAGTCGTGATGAGGTTTTGACATGCTTGTCATTCACGTCTGAACCAGGGTAGCGAATTACTGCAGGGAATGGACGAAACCGCAAGACATTTGTTTCAACTTGACCAGCTGATTGGCATCGCAGAGAACTGGTTTTGCGATCCAGTTCAGAATAAAAACCGCCGAACAACAGAATGCCACTGAGACCTCTAAAACCACGCACCTTGCGTGGAGTGGATTTGGCGAGTGCATCGATATGCTTCACGCCATTCGGGTATGCAGCTGGCAGAAGAGAGCACCGATCCAAAGGAAATCAGCTCGAGGTGACATTGAATAATAGCAGAGGATGGTTTCGATCCATCGACCTCTGGGTTATGGGCCCAGCACGCTCCCGCTGCGCCACTCTGCTGCCACGCTCTGAGCCCTGTCCACAGAGCGATTCAGCTTTTCATCTGGCACGCGGCTCGCACGTTCGAGACTGATGTCAAAGACCTCCGCTGCTGTCGTGTGATATGCTGTTTCGCAGACGTACGGAGGCTGTGTAAATAGAAACGTTTTTACTAAATTCCCACATTCTGTTGGTCGAACTGTGATTTCACACTGAATGTGTGAAATCACATGTGTCGCAGCGCAGACGGAGGCCATGCGGCCCACCTTCGCTCTGCTGGTTCTATACTTCAGTCAACGTGTGTCTATTCGTTTCATTCTCTCGCATTCTCAGCGTAAATCTGCACATCTGAACGTGACCACCGAATTCCCTTTTGTGTTCATTGAATCTTCCTCTTTGTCAATGTCCGACAGGGACTTACTGACACTAACCACTCCCTGTACGAAAACGTTCTTCCTCCTGTCATTTTTACTTGTTTTCCTGGTGACCTTAAAATTCTGCCGAATCGTTGTGGACCTTTCAGGTGTGGGAACATTTTCACAACATTATTTCCTGTTTCTAGGTCCCTCATGACTTGGAAAACTTCGTTCTCCGAGGAGAGCTGTCCCAATTTTCCAATCTACCTTCATTGCTGACATTCCCCAAACACCGCACAGCTCACGTCAACCTGTTCGACACGACATCCAACCATTTCACTTCCCTGTTTTCTGCCTTGTCCGTACTCCAGACAGCCCAACCTCGTTTCACCAAGGTGCTTTTTGAGAAAATTAATCAGGCAGTTTTGCACAAGTCAAGTTTTAGAAAAACCTCGGGCTCGTCCGGGATTTGAACCCGGGACCTCTCGCAACTCATCACAGTACGGCACCCAAAGCGAGAATCATACGCCTAGACCAACGAGCCAGAGAGCCGGCCCGCGATAGATGCCCCCACACCGCTTGAGTGACCTGAGACGTGCTCACTATGAAATACATTTGAGATTGCTCTAAGAATTGCTAGCGGCAAAGAGTTTCTCGAACAGCTGCTTCTCATTCAGTCTCCCTGCTGCTGTTTGTCACGTCCCCAGGAACCGGGCTCTCTCCACTGGCAGACAATTCAAACATTTTGTTTTGAAATTTTTCTATGACACCCGAGCGGCCAGTGACAAGCATTACCCTCCTCACCATGGGATACAGAGAACAGGAGAAGACCACGCAGATCTCCACGAGTGTATCAACTCGACTGTGCACATTGGGCCAGTATATCACTGTGAAATATTTATGTCCAAGCCTTTTTTCGGAAGCAGATGAGAAGGCGAGGTGCAGAACAGAGCGCAGTTATAAGGGAAAGCTGCTAAAGACGACATTGAGTGAATAGGAGAGAGTGGGTTATGGTCCCAACACGCACCCGTTGTGCCGGGGGTTACACTTCGGGTCCACTCTTCCTTCACTCGCAACACCCCACACCCACCTCCCATAGTGCCAAGTCGCTTTCGCCTGAAACTGCCGAATGTGCAACACCTGCCCATTTACCGGCTCCCTCCTGAATATCCAAGGGCTCAAACATACCTCCCAGGTGAAGCAGCACTTTTGCCACAACCTAGTCCACTGCATTCGCTGCTCACAGTGTCGTTTCCCCCAATGTAGCATGAAGCATAAACTGGGTGACTGCTTCGCAGAACATCCCGGTTCTGCCCGCAGGAAAAAGGCCCTGACCTGGCGGTTGTCTGCCACTTTAACACATCACCCTGTTCCCTGACCAACATCTCTGTCTCAGGCTTGCAGCAGTGTTCTAGCTCCAGATGAAAGAACAACAACTCATTTTCCACTTGGAGACCTTACAGCCCTCCGGTCTTCAATATCGAGTTCCAGAACTTTAGGGCCTGAACTCCCCATGTCCTTGACCCCTACCACACAAACGACTCCTTGTTATCACCTCGTCGGCTATGACAGACTACGTATTGTTAGCCACTAACAGTCTCCATGAGCAGCTATTCGCCCTCTCACGCGGATCGTTATTCACTCCTACGTCCTTCCTATTGTTCTCTCTCTCTGAGCTGGCGGCAAACACAGCAATGTACATTGGAGACTCTGAGCCAGCTGAAAGTTGCTCAGTGTGAAGTACATTCCACATTGCTCCAAGAATTGCAAGCAGCAAAGCGTTTCCAGAACTTCTGCTTGTCATTCTGTCCCCGGGGCGATGATGTTTGTCTCATCCCCAGGAACTGGACTATCTCCACTGCTCGATAATTAAACCAATTTATTTCTACTTGCACGTTGTTCTGGGGTGGGGTGGGGCGGGGTGTAGGGTGGGGGCGGGTAGAGTCTCTCTCTCTCTCTCTCTCACTCTCTGAAACCCTTGGGGTGAGAGGTGTCAGTTGCATTAATGCGGGGAACATGAACAACTTTGATTGTGAACTTTCTCCAAAGGTCTGTTATCTGAGAGATGGAAAGATGCTGTGCTGGAAGGACAGAAAGAAATGGACACCGAGGACTCTTCGCCCAGGTAAATTCACATTGTTGTGCAGCCTTCTTGGTGTTCAGAAATCGTCTTCACGCAGCAATCTTACGGAAAGTCTATAGCAAAGTGGGCATCGCTTTCTTTGTTGCTACCGCGCAGCAGTTAACATCTGAGCCCCAAGTGTCCCAGATGAAGAGAATCCGAGTGAAACCTTCACTCACTGAGAGTCCTCCCCACGGCCCTGAGCTGAGGGACTGCAGGCAGTCCAACACGGAAGGGACGGGTAAAAATGAACCAGTTTTGCTCCCTCAGCCTCTCTGTCCCAGAGACAGGCAGTGGGACGCCATAAACACGTAGCACCATTCTCGCGTAGACACAAGCCGTTCAACCCATCGAATCCACGCCGATTGCCTGTCTCTCTCTCTCTGAGGTTATTCACAATCGGTGGGATCCGTCCTAATCGTGGGGGAACTGTGTCTGAGTCGTGATGAGGTTTTTGACATGCTTGTCATTCACGTCTGAACCAGGGTAGCGAATTACTGCAGGGAATGGACGAAACCGCAAGACATTTGTTTCAACTTGACCAGCTGATTGGCATCGCAGAGAACTGGTTTTGCGATCCAGTTCAGAATAAAAACCGCCGAACAACAGAATGCCACTGAGACCTCTAAAACCACGCACCTTGCGTGGAGTGGATTTGGCGAGTGCATCGATATGCTTCACGCCATTCGGGTATGCAGCTGGCAGAAGAGAGCACCGATCCAAAGGAAATCAGCTCGAGGTGACATTGAATAATAGCAGAGGATGGTTTCGATCCATCGACCTCTGGGTTATGGGCCCAGCACGCTCCCGCTGCGCCACTCTGCTGCCACGCTCTGAGCCCTGTCCACAGAGCGATTCAGCTTTTCATCTGGCACGCGGCTCGCACGTTCGAGACTGATGTCAAAGACCTCCGCTGCTGTCGTGTGATATGCTGTTTCGCAGACGTACGGAGGCTGTGTAAATAGAAACGTTTTTACTAAATTCCCACATTCTGTTGGTCGAACTGTGATTTCACACTGAATGTGTGAAATCACATGTGTCGCAGCGCAGACGGAGGCCATGCGGCCCACCTTCGCTCTGCTGGTTCTATACTTCAGTCAACGTGTGTCTATTCGTTTCATTCTCTCGCATTCTCAGCGTAAATCTGCACATCTGAACGTGACCACCGAATTCCCTTTTGTGTTCATTGAATCTTCCTCTTTGTCAATGTCCGACAGGGACTTACTGACACTAACCACTCCCTGTACGAAAACGTTCTTCCTCCTGTCATTTTTACTTGTTTTCCTGGTGACCTTAAAATTCTGCCGAATCGTTGTGGACCTTTCAGGTGTGGGAACATTTTCACAACATTATTTCCTGTTTCTAGGTCCCTCATGACTTGGAAAACTTCGGTTCTCCGAGGAGAGCTGTCCCAATTTTCCAATCTACCTTCATTGCTGACATTCCCAAACACCGCACAGCTCACGTCAACCTGTTCGACACGACATCCAACCATTTCACTTCCCTGTTTTCTGCCTTGTCCGTACTCCAGACAGGCCAACCTCGTTTCACCAAGGTGCTTTTTGAGAAAATTAATCAGGCAGTTTTGCACAAGTCAAGTTTTAGAAAAACCTCGGGCTCGTCCGGGATTTGAACCCGGGACCTCTCGCAACTCATCACAGTACGGCACCCAAAGCGAGAATCATACGCCTAGACCAACGAGCCAGAGAGCCGGCCCGCGATAGATGCCCCACACCGCTTGAGTGACCTGAGACGTGCTCACTATGAAATACATTTGAGATTGCTCTAAGAATTGCTAGCGGCAAAGAGTTTCTCGAACAGCTGCTTCTCATTCAGTCTCCCTGCTGCTGTTTGTCACGTCCCCAGGAACCGGGGCTCTCTCCACTGGCAGACAATTCAAACATTTTGTTTTGAAATTTTCTATGACACCCGAGCGGCCAGTGACAAGCATTACCCTCCTCACCATGGGATACAGAGAACAGGAGAAGACCACGCAGATCTCCACAAGTGTATCAACTCGACTGTGCACATTGGGCCAGTATATCACTGTGAAATATTTATGTCCAAGCCTTTTTTCGGAAGCAGATGAGAAGGCGAGGTGCAGAACAGAGCGCAGTTATAAGGGAAAGCTGCTAAAGACGACATTGAGTGAATAGGAGAGAGTGGGTTATGGTCCCAACACGCACCCGTTGTGCCGGGGTTACACTTCGGGTCCACTCTTCCTTCACTCGCAACACCCCACACCCACCTCCCATAGTGCCAAGTCGCTTTCGCCTGAAACTGCCGAATGTGCAACACCTGCCCATTTACCGGCTCCCTCCTGAATATCCAAGGGCTCAAACATACCTCCCAGGTGAAGCAGCACTTTTGCCACAACCTAGTCCACTGCATTCGCTGCTCACAGTGTCGTTTCCCCAATGTAGCATGAAGCATAAACTGGGTGACTGCTTCGCAGAACATCCCGGTTCTGCCCGCAGGAAAAAGGCCCTGACCTGGCGGTTGTCTGCCACTTTAACACATCACCCTGTTCCCTGACCAACATCTCTGTCTCAGGCTTGCAGCAGTGTTCTAGCTCCAGATGAAAGAACAACAACTCATTTTCCACTTGGAGACCTTACAGCCCTCCGGTCTTCAATATCGAGTTCCAGAACTTTAGGGCCTGAACTCCCCCATGTCCTTGACCCCTACCACACAAACGACTCCTTGTTATCACCTCGTCGGCTATGACAGACTACGTATTGTTAGCCACTAACAGTCTCCATGAGCAGCTATTCGCCCTCTCACGCGGATCGTTATTCACTCCTACGTCCTTCCTATTGTTCTCTCTCTCTGAGCTGGCGGCAAACACAGCAATGTACATTGGAGACTCTGAGCCAGCTGAAAGTTGCTCAGTGTGAAGTACATTCCACATTGCTCCAAGAATTGCAAGCAGCAAAGCGTTTCCAGAACTTCTGCTTGTCATTCTGTCCCCGGGGCGATGATGTTTGTCTCATCCCCAGGAACTGGACTATCTCCACTGCTCGATAATTAAACCAATTTATTTCTACTTGCACGTTGTTCTGGGGTGGGGTGGGGCGGGGTGTAGGGGGGGGGCGGGTAGAGTCTCTCTCTCTCTCTCTCTCACTCTCTGAAACCCTTGGGGTGAGAGGTGTCAGTTGCATTAATGCGGGGAACATGAACAACTTTGATTGTGAACTTTCTCCAAAGGTCTGTTATCTGAGAGATGGAAAGATGCTGTGCTGGAAGGACAGAAAGAAATGGACACCGAGGACTCTTCGCCCAGGTAAATTCACATTGTTGTGCAGCCTTCTTGGTGTTCAGAAATCGTCTTCACGCAGCAATCTTACGGAAAGTCTATAGCAAAGTGGGCATCGCTTTCTTTGTTGCTACCGCGCAGCAGTTAACATCTGAGCCCCAAGTGTCCCAGATGAAGAGAATCCGAGTGAAACCTTCACTCACTGAGAGTCCTCCCCACGGCCCTGAGCTGAGGGACTGCAGGCAGTCCAACACGGAAGGGACGGGTAAAAATGAACCAGTTTTGCTCCCTCAGCCTCCTGTCCCAGAGACAGGCAGTGGGACGCCATAAACACGTAGCACCATTCTCGCGTAGACACAAGCCGTTCAACCCATCGAATCCACGCCGATTGCCTGTCTCTCTCTCTCTGAGGTTATTCACAATCGGTGGGATCCGTCCTAATCGTGGGGGAACTGTGTCTGAGTCGTGATGAGGTTTTTGACATGCTTGTCATTCACGTCTGAACCAGGGTAGCGAATTACTGCAGGGAATGGACGAAACCGCAAGACATTTGTTTCAACTTGACCAGCTGATTGGCATCGCAGAGAACTGGTTTTGCGATCCAGTTCAGAATAAAAACCGCCGAACAACAGAATGCCACTGAGACCTCTAAAACCACGCACCTTGCGTGGAGTGGATTTGGCGAGTGCATCGATATGCTTCACGCCATTCGGGTATGCAGCTGGCAGAAGAGAGCACCGATCCAAAGGAAATCAGCTCGAGGTGACATTGAATAATAGCAGAGGATGGTTTCGATCCATCGACCTCTGGGTTATGGGCCCAGCACGCTCCCGCTGCGCCACTCTGCTGCCACGCTCTGAGCCCTGTCCACAGAGCGATTCAGCTTTTCATCTGGCACGCGGCTCGCACGTTCGAGACTGATGTCAAAGACCTCCGCTGCTGTCGTGTGATATGCTGTTTCGCAGACGTACGGAGGCTGTGTAAATAGAAACGTTTTTACTAAATTCCCACATTCTGTTGGTCGAACTGTGATTTCACACTGAATGTGTGAAATCACATGTGTCGCAGCGCAGACGGAGGCCATGCGGCCCACCTTCGCTCTGCTGGTTCTATACTTCAGTCAACGTGAGTCTATTCGTTTCATTCTCTCGCATTCTCAGCGTAAATCTGCACATCTGAACGTGACCACCGAATTCCCTTTTGTGTTCATTGAATCTTCCTCTTTGTCAATGTCCGACAGGGACTTACTGACACTAACCACTCCCTGTACGAAAACGTTCTTCCTCCTGTCATTTTTACTTGTTTTCCTGGTGACCTTAAAATTCTGCCGAATCGTTGTGGACCTTTCAGGTGTGGGAACATTTTCACAACATTATTTCCTGTTTCTAGGTCCCTCATGACTTGGAAAACTTCGGTTCTCCGAGGAGAGCTGTCCCAATTTTCCAATCTACCTTCATTGCTGACATTCCCCAAACACCGCACAGCTCACGTCAACCTGTTCGACACGACATCCAACCATTTCACTTCCCTGTTTTCTGCCTTGTCCGTACTCCAGACAGCCCAACCTCGTTTCACCAAGGTGCTTTTTGAGAAAATTAATCAGGCAGTTTTGCACAAGTCAAGTTTTAGAAAAACCTCGGGCTCGTCCGGGATTTGAACCCGGGACCTCTCGCAACTCATCACAGTACGGCACCCAAAGCGAGAATCATACGCCTAGACCAACGAGCCAGAGAGCCGGCCCGCGATAGATGCCCCACACCGCTTGAGTGACCTGAGACGTGCTCACTATGAAATACATTTGAGATTGCTCTAAGAATTGCTAGCGGCAAAGAGTTTCTCGAACAGCTGCTTCTCATTCAGTCTCCCTGCTGCTGTTTGTCACGTCCCCAGGAACCGGGCTCTCTCCACTGGCAGACAATTCAAACATTTTGTTTTGAAATTTTCTATGACACCCGAGCGGCCAGTGACAAGCATTACCCTCCTCACCATGGGATACAGAGAACAGGAGAAGACCACGCAGATCTCCACAAGTGTATCAACTCGACTGTGCACATTGGGCCAGTATATCACTGTGAATATTTATGTCCAAGCCTTTTTTCGGAAGCAGATGAGAAGGCGAGGTGCAGAACAGAGCGCAGTTATAAGGGAAAGCTGCTAAAGACGACATTGAGTGAATAGGAGAGAGTGGGTTATGGTCCCAACACGCACCCGTTGTGCCAGGGGTTACACTTCGGGTCCACTCTTCCTTCACTCGCAACACCCCACACCCACCTCCCATAGTGCCAAGTCGCTTTCGCCTGAAACTGCCGAATGTGCAACACCTGCCCATTTACCGGCTCCCTCCTGAATATCCAAGGGCTCAAACATACCTCCCAGGTGAAGCAGCACTTTTGCCACAACCTAGTCCACTGCATTCGCTGCTCACAGTGTCGTTTCCCCAATGTAGCATGAAGCATAAACTGGGTGACTGCTTCGCAGAACATCCCGGTTCTGCCCGCAGGAAAAAGGCCCTGACCTGGCGGTTGTCTGCCACTTTAACACATCACCCTGTTCCCTGACCAACATCTCTGTCTCAGGCTTGCAGCTGTGTTCTAGCTCCAGATGAAAGAACAACTAATCATTTTCCACTTGGAGACCTTACAGCCCTCCGGTCTTCAATATCGAGTTCCAGAACTTTAGGGCCTGAACTCCCCATGTCCTTGACCCCTACCACACAAACGACTCCTTGTTATCACCTCGTCGGCTATGACAGACTACGTATTGTTAGCCACTAACAGTCTCCATGAGCAGCTATTCGCCCTCTCACGCGGATCGTTATTCACTCCTACGTCCTTCCTATTGTTCTCTCTCTCTGAGCTGGCGGCAAACACAGCAATGTACATTGGAGACTCTGAGCCAGCTGAAAGTTGCTCAGTGTGAAGTACATTCCACATTGCTCCAAGAATTGCAAGCAGCAAAGCGTTTCCAGAACTTCTGCTTGTCATTCTGTCCCCGGGGCGATGATGTTTGTCTCATCCCCAGGAACTGGACTATCTCCACTGCTCGATAATTAAACCAATTTATTTCTACTTGCACGTTGTTCTGGGGTGGGGTGGGGCGGGGTGTAGGGTGGGGGCGGGTAGAGTCTCTCTCTCTTCTCTCTCTCACTCTCTGAAACCCTTGGGGTGAGAGGTGTCAGTTGCATTAATGCGGGGAACATGAACAACTTTGATTGTGAACTTTCTCCAAAGGTCTGTTATCTGAGAGATGGAAAGATGCTGTGCTGGAAGGACAGAAAGAAATGGACACCGAGGACTCTTCGCCCAGGTAAATTCACATTGTTGTGCAGCCTTCTTGGTGTTCAGAAATCGTCTTCACGCAGCAATCTTACGGAAAGTCTATAGCAAAGTGGGCATCGCTTTCTTTGTTGCTACCGCGCAGCAGTTAACATCTGAGCCCAAGTGTCCCAGATGAAGAGAATCCGAGTGAAACCTTCACTCACTGAGAGTCCTCCCCACGGCCCTGAGCTGAGGGACTGCAGGCAGTCCAACACGGAAGGGACGGGTAAAAAATGAACCAGTTTTGCTCCCTCAGCCTCTCTGTCCAGAGACAGGCAGTGGGACGCCATAAACACGTAGCACCATTCTCGAGTAGACACAAGCCGTTCAACCCATCGAATCCACGCCGTTTGCCTGTCTCTCTCTCTCTGAGGTTATTCACAATCGGTGGGATCCGTCCTAATCGTGGGGGAACTGTGTCTGAGTCGTGATGAGGTTTTTGACATGCTTGTCATTCACGTCTGAACCAGGGTAGCGAATTACTGCAGGGAATGGACGAAACCGCAAGACATTTGTTTCAACTTGACCAACTGATTGGCATCGCAGAGAACTGGTTTTGCGATCCAGTTCAGATTAAAAACCGCCGAACAACAGAATGCCACTGAGACCTCTAAAACCACGCACCTTGCTGGAGTGGATTTGGCGAGTGCATCGATATGCTTCACGCCATTCGGGTATGCAGCTGGCAGAAAGAGAGCACCGATCCAAAGGAAATCAGCTCGAGGTGACATTGAATAATAGCAGAGGATGGTTTCGATCCATCGAACTCTGGGTTATGGGCCCAGCACGCTCCCCGCTGCGCCACTCTGCTGCCACGCTCTGAGCCCTGTCCACAGAGCGATTCAGCTTTTCATCTGGCACGCGGCTCGCACGTTCGAGACTGATGTCAAAGACCTCCGCTGCTGTCGTGTGATATGCTGTTTCGCAGACGTACGGAGGCTGTGTAAATAGAAACGTTTTTACTAAATTCCCACATTCTGTTGGTCGAACTGTGATTTCACACTGAATGTGTGAAATCACATGTGTCGCAGCGCAGACGGAGGCCATGCGGCCCACCTTCGCTCTGCTGGTTCTATACTTCAGTCAACGTGTGTCTATTCGTTTCATTCTCTCGCATTCTCAGCGTAAATCTGCACATCTGAACGTGACCACCGAATTCCCTTTTGTGTTCATTGAATCTTCCTCTTTGTCAATGTCCGACAGGGACTTACTGACACTAACCACTCCCTGTACGAAACGTTCTTCCTCCTGTCATTTTTACTTGTTTTCCTGGTGACCTTAAAATTCTGCCGAATCGTTGTGGACCTTTCAGGTGTGGGAACATTTTCACAACATTATTTCCTGTTTCTAGGTCCCTCATGACTTGGAAAACTTCGGTTCTCCGAGGAGAGCTGTCCCAATTTTCCAATCTACCTTCATTGCTGACATTCCCCAAACACCGCACAGCTCACGTCAACCTGTTCGACACGACATCCAACCATTTCACTTCCCTGTTTTCTGCCTTGTCCGTACTCCAGACAGGCCAACCTCGTTTCACCAAGGTGCTTTTTGAGAAAATTAATCAGGCAGTTTTGCACAAGTCAAGTTTTAGAAAAACCTCGGGCTCGTCCGGGATTTGAACCGGGACCTCTCGCAACTCATCACAGTACGGCACCCAAAGCGAGAATCATACGCCTAGACCAACGAGCCAGAGAGCCGGCCCGCGATAGATGCCCCACACCGCTTGAGTGACCTGAGACGTGCTCACTATGAAATACATTTGAGATTGCTCTAAGAATTGCTAGCGGCAAAGAGTTTCTCGAACAGCTGCTTCTCATTCAGTCTCCCTGCTGCTGTTTGTCACGTCCCAGGAACCGGGCTCTCTCCACTGGCAGACAATTCAAACATTTTGTTTTGAAATTTTTCTATGACACCCGAGCGGCCAGTGACAAGCATTACCCTCCTCACCATGGGATACAGAGAACAGGAGAAGACCACGCAGATCTCCACGAGTGTATCAACTCGACTGTGCACATTGGGCCAGTATATCACTGTGAAATATTTATGTCCAAGCCTTTTTTCGGAAGCAGATGAGAAGGCGAGGTGCAGAACAGAGCGCAGTTATAAGGAAAGCTGCTAAAGACGACATTGAGTGAATAGGAGAGAGTGGGTTATGGTCCCAACACGCACCGTTGTGCGGGGGTTACACTTCGGGTCCACTCTTCCTTCACTCGCAACACCCACACCCACCTCCCATAGTGCCAAGTCGCTTTCGCCTGAAACTGCCGAATGTGCAACACCTGCCCATTTACCGGCTCCCTCCTGAATATCCAAGGGCTCAAACATACCTCCCAGGTAAAGCAGCACTTTTGCCACAACCTAGTCCACTGCATTCGCTGCTCACAGTGTCGTTTCCCCAATGTAGCATGAAGCATAAACTGGGTGACTGCTTCGCAGAACATCCCGGTTCTGCCCGCAGGAAAAAGGCCCTGACCTGGCGGTTGTCTGCCACTTTAACACATCACCCTGTTCCCTGACCAACATCTCTGTCTCAGGCTTGCAGCAGTGTTCTAGCTCCAGATGAAAGAACAACAACTCATTTTTCCACTTGGAGACCTTACAGCCCTCCGGTATTCAATATCGAGTTCCAGAACTTTAGGGCCTGAACTCCCCCATGTCCTTGACCCCTACCACACAAACGACTCCTTGTTATCACCTCGTCGGCTATGACAGACTACGTATTGTTAGCCACTAACAGTCTCCATGAGCAGTATTCGCCCTCTCACGCGGATCGTTATTCACTCCTACGTCCTTCCTATTGTTCTCTCTCTCTGAGCTGGCGGCAAACACACAGCAATGTACATTGGAGACTCTGAGCCAGCTGAAAGTTGCTCAGTGTGAAGTACATTCACATTGCTCCAAGAATTGCAAGCAGCAAAGCGTTTCCAGACTTCTGCTTGTCCTTCTGTCCCGGGGCGATGATGTTTGTCTCATCCCCAGGAACTGGGACTATCTCCACTGCTCGATAATTAAACCAATTTATTTCTACTTGCACGTTGTTCTGGGGTGGGGTGGGGCGGGGTGTAGGGTGGGGGCGGGTAGAGTCTCTCTCTCTCTCTCTCTCACACTCTCTGAAACCCTTGGGGTGAGAGGTGTCAGTTGCATTAATGCGGGGAACATGAACAACTTTGATTGTGAACTTTCTCCAAAGGTCTGTTATCTGAGAGATGGAAAGATGCTGTGCTGGAAGGACAGAAAGAAATGGACACCGAGGACTCTTCGCCCAGGTAAATTCACATTGTTGTGCAGCCTTCTTGGTGTTCAGAAATCGTCTTCACGCAGCAATCTTACGGAAAGTCTTTAGCAAAGTGGGCATCGCTTTCTTTGTTGCTACCGCGCAGCAGTTAAATCTGAGCCCCAAGTGTCCCAGATGAAGAGAATCGAGTGAAACCTTCACTCACTGAGAGTCCTCCCCACGGCCCTGAGCTGAGGGACTGCAGGCAGTCCAACACGGAAGGGACGGGCTAAAATGACCAGTTTTGCTCCTCAGCCTCCCTGTCCCAGAGACAGGCAGTGGGACGCCATAAACACGTAGCACCATTCTCGCGTAGACACAAGCCGTTCAAACCATCGAATCCACGCCGATTGCCTGTCTCTCTCTCTCTTGAGGTTATTCACAATCGGTGGGATCCGTCCTAATCGTGGGGGAACTGTGTCTGAGTCGTGATGAGGTTTTTGACATGCTTGTCATTCACGTCTGAACCAGGGTAGCGAATTACTGCAGGGAATGGACGAAACCGCAAGACATTTGTTTCAACTTGACCAGCTGATTGGCATCGCAGAGAACTGGTTTTGCGATCAGTTCAGAATAAAAACCGCCCGAACAACAGAATGCCACTGAGACCTCTAAAAACACGCACCTTGCGTGGAGTGGATTTGGCGAGTGCATCGATATCTTCACGCCATTCGGGTATGCAGCTGCAGAAGAGAGCACCGATCCAAAGGAAATCAGCTCGAGGTGGACATTGAATAATAGCAGAGGATGGTTTCGATCCATCGACCTCTGGGTTATGGGCCCAGCACGCTCCCGCTGCGCCACTCTGCTGCCACGCTCTGAGCCTGTCCACAGAGCGATTCAGCTTTTCATCTGGCACGCGGCTCGCACGTTCGAGACTGATGTCAAAGACCTCCGCTGCTGTCGTGTGATATGCTGTTTCGCAGACGTACGGAGGCTGTGTAAATAGAAACGTTTTTACTAAATTCCCACATTCTGTTGGTCGAACTGTGATTTCACACTGAATGTGTGAAATCACATGTTTCGCAGCGCAGACGAGAGGCCATGCGGCCAACCTTCGCTCTGCTGGTTCTATACTTCAGTCAACGTGAGTCTATTCGTTTCATTCTCTCGCATTCTCAGGTAAATCTGCACATATCTGAACGTGACCACCGAATTCCTTTTGTGTTCATTGAATTCTTCCTCTTTGTCAATGTCCGACAGGGACTTACTGACACTAACATCCCTGTACGAAAACGTTCTTCCTCCTGTCATTTTTACTTGTTTTCCTGGTGACCTTAAAATTCTGCCGAATCGTTGTGGCCTTTCAGAGTGTGGGAACATTTTCACAACATTATTTCCTGTTTCTAGGTCCTCATGACTTGGAAAACTTCGGTTCTCGAGGAGAGCTGTCCCAATTTTCCAATCTACCTTCATTGCTGACATTCCCCAAACACCGCACAGCTCACGTCAACCTGTTCGACACGACCTCCAACCATTTCACTTCCCTGTTTTCTGCCTTGTCGTACTCCAGACAGGCCAACCTCGTTTCACCAAGGTGCTTTTTGAGAAAATTAATCAGGCAGTTTTGCACAAGCAAGTTTTAGAAAAACGGGCTCGTCCGGGATTTGAACCCGGGACCTCTCGCAACTCATCACAGTACGGCACCCAAAGCGAGAATCATACGCCTAAGACAACGAGCCAGAGAGCCGGCCCGCGATAGATGCCCCACACCGCTTGAGTGACCTGAGACGTGCTCACTATGAAATACATTTGAGTTGACTTGCTCTAGAATTGCTAGCGGCAAAGGTTTCTCGAACAGCTGTCTCATTTCAGTCTCCCTGCTGCTGTTTGTCACGTCCCAGGGAACGGGCTCTCTCCACTGGCAGACAATTCAAACATTTTGTTTTGAAATTTTTTCTATGACACACGAGCGGCCAGTGACAAGCATTACCCTCCTCACCATGGGATACAGAGAACAGGAGAAGACCACGCAGATCTCCACAAGTGTATCAACTCGACTGTGCACATGGGCCAGTATATATCACTGTGAAATATTTATGTCCAAGCCTTTTTTCGGAAGCAGATGAGAAGGCGAGGTGCAGAACAGAGCGCAGTATTATAGGGAAAGCTGCTAAAAGACGACATTGAGTGAATAGGAGAGAGTGGGTTATGGTCCCAACACGCACCCGTTGTGCCGGGGGTTACACTTCGGGGTACACTCTTCCTTCACTCGCAACACACACACACCACTCCATAGTGCCAAGTTCGCTTTCGCTGAAACTGCCGAATGTGCAACACCTGCCCATTTACCGGCTCCCTCCTGAATATCCAAGGGCTCAAACATACCTCCCGGTGAAGCAGCACTTTTGCCCCAACCTAGTCCACTGCATTCGCTGTCTCACAGTGTCGTTTCCCCAATGTAGCATGAAGCATAAACTGGGTGAGGCTTCGCAGAACATCCCGGTTCTCTGCCCGCAGGATAAAGGCCCTGACCTGGCGGTTGTCTGCCACTTTAACACATCACCCTGTTCCTGACCAACATCTCTGTCTCAGGCTTGCAGCAGTGTTCTAGTCCAGATGAAAGAAAAACAACTCATTTTCCACTTGGAGACCTTACAGCCCTCCGGTCTTCAATATCGAGTTCCAGAACTTTAGGGCCTGAACTCCCCCATGTCCTGACCCCTACCACACAAACCGACTCCTTGTTATCACCTCGTCGGCTATGACGGACTACGTATTGTTAGCAACTAACAGTCTCTCATGAGCTGCTATTCGCCCTCTCACGCGGATCGTTATTCACTCCTACGTCCTTCCTATTGTTCTCTCTGCTCTGAGCTGGGTCGCACACAGCAATGTACATTGGAGACTCTGAGCCAGCTGAAAGTTGCTCCAGTGTGAAGTACATTCACATTGCTCCAAGAATTGCAAGCAGCAAAGCGTTTCCAGAACTTCTGCTTGTCATTCTGTCCCCGGGGCGATGATGTTTGTCTCATCCCAGGAACTGGACTATCTCCACTGCTCGATAATTAAATCCAATTTATTTCTACTTGCACGTTGTTCTGGGGTGGGGTGGGGCGGGGTGGTGTAGGGTGGGGGGGTAGAGGTCTTCTCTCTCTCTTCTCCTCTTTCTTCTGAAACCGTTGGAGTGAGGAAGGTGTCAGTTGCATTAATGCGGGGAACATGAACAACTTTGATTGTGAACTTTCTCCAAAGGTCTGTTATCTGAGAGATGGAAAGAATGCTGTGCTGGAAAGGACAGAAAGAAATGGACACCGAGACTCTTCGCCAGGTTAAATTCATTGTTGTGCAGCCTTCTTGGTGTTCAGAAATCGTCTTCACGCAGCAATCTTACGGAAAAGTCTATAGCAAAGTGGGCATCGCTTTCTTTGTTGCTACCGCGCAGCAGTTAACATCTGAGGGCCCCAGTGTCCCAGATGAAGAGAATCCGAGTGAAACCTTCACTCACTGAGAGTCCTCCCCACGGGCCTGAGCTGAGGGACTGCAGGCAGTCCCAACACGGAAGGGACGGGTAAAAATGACCAGTTTTGCTCCCTCAGCCTCCCTGTCCCAGAGACAGGCAGTGGACGCATAAAACACGTAAAGCACCATTCTCGCGTAGACACAAGCCGTTCAACCCATCGAATCCACGCCGTTTGCCTGTCTCTCTCTCTCTGAGGTTATTCACAATCGGTGGGATCCGTCCTAATCGTGGGGGAACTGTGTCTGAGTCGTGATGAGGTTTTTGACATGCTTGTCATTCACGTCTGAACCAGGGTAGCGAATTACTGCAGGGAATGGGACGAAACCGCAAGACATTTGTTTCAACTTGACAGCTGATTGGCATCGCAGAGAGAACTGGTTTTGCGATCCAGTTCAGAATAAAAACCGCCTCCGAACAACAGAATGCCACTGAGACCTCTAAAACACGCACCTTGCTGGAGTGGATTTGGCGAGTGCACCGATATTATTCACGCCATTCGGGTATGCAGCTGGCAGAAGAGAAGCACGATCCAAAGGAAATCAGCTCGAGGTGACATTGAATAATAGCAGAGGAGTGGTTTCGATCCATCGACCTCTGGGTTATGGGCCAGCACGCTCCCGCTGCGCCACTTGCGCTGCCACGCTCTGTAGCCTGTCCACAGAGCGATTCAGCTTTTCATCTGGCACGCGGCTCGCACGTTCGAGACTGATGTCAAAGACCTCCGCTGCTGTCGTGTGATATGCTGTTTTCGCAGACGTACGGAGGCTGTGTAAATAGAGAAAGTTTTTACTAAATTCCCACTTCTTTGTTGGTCGAACTGTGATTTCACACTGAATGTGTGAAATCACATGTGTCGCAGCGCAGACGGAGGGCCATGCGGCCCACCTTCGCTCTGCTGGTTCTATACTTCAGTCAACGTGTGTCTATTCGTTTCATTCTCTCGCATTCTCAGCGTAAATCTGCACATCTGAACGTGACCACCGAATTCCCTTTTGTGTTCATTGAATCTTCCTCTTTGTCAATGTCCGACAGGGACTTACTGACACTAACCACTCCCTGTACGAAATCGTTCTTCCTCCTGTCATTTTTACTTGTTTTCCTGGTGACCTTAAAATTTCTGCCGAATCGTTGTGGACCTTTCAGGTGTGGGGAACATATTTTCACAACATTATTTCTGTTTTATAGGTCCCTCATGACTTGGGTGAAACTTCGGTTCTCGAGGAGAGCTGTCCCAATTTTCCAATCTCCTTCATTGCTGACATTCCCCAAACACCGCACAGCTCACGTCAACCTGTTCGACACGACATCCAACCATTTCACTTCCCTGTTTTCTGCCTTGTCCGTACTCCAGACAGGCCAACCTCGTTTCACAAGGTGCTTTTTGAGAAAATTAATCAGGGCAGTTTTGCACAAGTCAAGTTTTAGAAAAACCTCGGGCTCGTCCGGGATTTGAACCCGGGACTCTCGCAAACTCATCACAGTACGGCACCCAAAGCGAGAATCTACGCCTAGACCAACGAGCCAGAGAGCCGGCCCGCGATAGATGCCCCACACCGCTTGAGTGACCTGAGACGTGCTCACTATGAAATACATTTGAGATTGCTCTAAGAATTGCTAGCGGCAAAGAGTTTCTCGAACAGCTGCTTCTCATTCAGTCTCCCTGCTGCTGTTTGTCACGTCCCCAGGAACCGGGCTCTCTCCACTGGCAGACAATTCAAACATTTTGTTTGAAATTTTTCTATGACACCCGAGCGGCCAGTGACAAGCATTACCATCCTCACCATGGGATACAGAGAACAGGAGAAAGACCACGCAGATCTCCACAAGTGTATCAACTCGACTGTGCACATTGGGCCAGTATATCACTGTGAAATATTTATGTCCAAGCCCTTTTTTCGGAAGCAGATGAGAAGGCGAGGTGCAGAACAGAGCGCAGTTATAAGGAAAGCTGGCTAAAGACGACATTGAGTGAATAGGAGAGAGTGGGTTATGGTCCCAACACGCACCCGTTGTGCCGGGGGTTACACTTCGGGTCCACTCTTCTTCACTCGCAACACCCCACACCACCTCCCATAGTGCCAAGTCGCTTCGCCTGAAACTGCCGAATGTGCAACACCTGCCATTTACCGGCTCCCTCCTGAATATCCAAGGGCTCAAACATACCTCCCAGGTGAAGCAGCACTTTTGCCACAACCTAGTCCACTGCATTCGCTGCTCACAGTGTCGTTTCCAATGTAGCATGAAGCATAAACTGGGTGACTGCTTCGAGAACATCCCGGTTCTGCCCGCAGGAAAAAGGCCCTGACTGGCGGTTGTCTGCCACTTTAACACATCACCCTGTTCCCTGACCAACATCTCTGTCTCAGGCTTGCAGCAGTGTTCTAGCTCCAGATGAAAGAACAACACTCATTTTCCACTTGGAGACCTTACAGCCCTCCGGTCTTCAATATCGAGTTCCAGAACTTAGGGCCTGAACTCCCCCATGTCCTTGACCCTACCACACAACTACGACTCCTTGTTATCACCTCGTCGGCTATGACAGACTACGTATTGTTAGCCACTAACAGTCTCCATGAGCAGCTATTCGCCCTCTCACGCGGATCGTTATTCACTCCTACGTCCTTCTGTTGTTCTTCTCTCTCTGAGCTGGCGGCAAAACACAGCAATGTACATTTGGAGACTCTGAGCCAGCTGGAAAGTTGCTCAGTGTGAAGTACATTCCACATTGCTCCAAGAATTGCAAGCAGCAAAGCGTTTCCAGAACTTCTGCTTGTCATTCTGTCCCCGGGGCGATG